>NW_027437484.1:5000-49000 GCF_964204645.1 Tubulanus polymorphus | reverse complement strand
TATTTACAGCATATTATCGGAAGATGCGACTCAGACGCAAAGTTTTGAGAATTTAGCCAGTTCGCTGCATCATTATTTTAGTAAACCAGACCATTTTAAAGTTGGCACAGCGCTGGTAAGTTATACACAAGTCACAGCAGCAATGACGGTGTCAGTGGCACGTAGTGACTGGAGTAGGTCAGCGACACAGTCAGTAACCTGTCTGTGGTTTAGTTTCACGATCGGATATTTTCACAAACCAAGCACATCCGATTATAAAAAGCTTACCACCAACGATTAGGTAACTAACTAAGTGCGACAGTAACTACTCATACAATGAGAGAGGCAATCCAAACAGAGTTTCCAGGTCTGAGAGATCCTGGAGGCTGAGATGGACGGAGTTTCCAGGTCCGAGAGATCATGGAGGCCGAGATGGACGGAGTTTCCAGGTCCGAGAGATCCTGGAGGCCGAGATGGACGGAGTTTCCAGGTCCGAGAGATCCTGGAGGCCGAGATGGCAGAGTTTCCAGGTCCGAGAGATCCTGGAGGCTGAGATGGACGGAGTTTCCAGGTCTGAGAGATCCTGGAGGCCGAGATGGATGGAGTTTCCAGGTCCGAGAGATCCTGTCGGAGATGGGAGGAAGGATCCAAGTCCAAGCGATCCGAGGTCTGTTTTATATTAATAATTTGTTTGTTTGTTTATAGGTGTTATTGCTACAGAACAGAGATCTACTAGCTCACAGAACCCAGAAATTAGCAGCTATATTCCTACTGTACGAGATGTATAAAACTGAACCTATAGCTGTCAATCCATTTGCTTCTGTATTCGTACACTTACTGGTAAGCCCCGCCTACCTGTCAATCAATCCGTCATCCCACCCATCAATCGATCTATAAACCCGCCTCTTGTTTTGAATATTAATAGAATCCACCGATCGATCGCGGAGATCCGAATCATATAATTGATTTTCATTGGGCGATCAGTAAAATATCTCCGTCGGAACGATACTTCCTGTCGCAGTTAATCTCCAGTCCTTCAAAAGATGTAAGTTTTACAAAAACACTGAATTCTCATCCGTCAATAAAATATCAACTTCATCTACAGTGAATTTATTGATTCTCATTACTTGTAGCTGTTTAAAAAGACGCCGACTCAAATATTACAGATGGATGTAGGAAACATGCAGGTAAAACTGAGACCAGGTCTAGGAGGGGAGGGGTTTGTGGAGGAGGGAGGAGTGGAGAGTTTGTGGAGGAGGGGGAGTGGAGAGTGTGGAGGAGGGGGGAGTGGAGAGTGTGGAGGAGTGGAGAGTTTCAGAATGGGAGGCTTAAGACTTCAATAAACTAAAATTTGATGCAAAATCAATTAATGAAATGATATTCAGCTGAAAACATTTCACAAATTAAATTCCATGTGTTTAAGTGTAATTTATAAAATGCCTGAATGATGAAGAATTGAGACGGCCTGTCACAAGGGGGCGCCACTAACACTGAATACTGATTGAATTGTAGTCGTATGATGTGAGTGGTTTACAGTTAGCTTTAGCCGAACGACAATCTGAAATGCCGGCTCAAAGCAGATGCGGAATTCCGTGTATCGTACCAGATCCTGATCTAAAACCAATCAGGTACGGTAGTAAACCATCTAATTAATCGTCATTCATCATCATTATACCGTAAACCGTCTAAAATGTTATCCTTTTTTGCGCGTAGTTTCGAACAGTTTCACAAACCGGGATCGATAAACCAAGACGTTCAACGACAGACGATCGAGAGTTTACTCAGCGGACAAAAACCGAGTGTGAATTTATGTTTGAAACCAGAGTTTATACGTTTAGCTCCTCCACTTCACATCGCAGAGGATGAGGTGAGTTTATAATTCACATCTGAGGCTCGTATTATTAGAGGGTTTGATTTCAGGGTTTGATTTCAGGGTTTGATTTCAGGGTCTGATTTCAGGGTCTGATTTCAGGGTTTGATTTCAGGGTTTGATTTCAGGGTCTGATTTCAGGGTCTGATTTCAGGGTTTGATTTCAGGCTTTGATTTCAGGGTCTGATTTCAGGGTCTGATTTCAGGGTTTGATTTCAGGATCTGATTTCAGGGTCTGGTTTCAGGGTCTGATTTCAGGGTCTGATTTCAGGGTCTGATTTCAGGGTCTGGTTTCAGGGTCTGATTTCAGGGTCTGATTTCAGGGACTGATTTCAGGGTCTGATTTCAGGGTTTGATTTCAGGGTCTGATTTTCCGGGCTGCGATGATGAGGTTCGTTGTTATATTTTGTAGTTAGCGTGGTTGAACCCGATGGAGTCAGATCATCAGATCGCGTGGGACAGCACGATGTGTTTGAGTAATTCAGCAGGAACTGAAGTTCGTCGATTAACGGTTAAAGCTATAAAAGGTGCTTTAACAGTTCAACAACAACAACAATTACTCACAGAATTAGATAAAGATCCTAAACTCGTTTATCACATCGGATTGACTCCTGCTAAAGTATGTATCAATCTGTTATACGGTAGGTACTCCTGTATGAGTACCGGTACTCACTGTAGGTACTCGTACTCACTTCATGTACGAGTACCGGTACTCATTGTGTACTACTGGTAGTTAGTTTCCTAATCGTTGGTGGTAAGCTTTTATAATCAGATCAGCTGATACCAACCATTGGGTTCGTGAAACTAAACCGCTGACAGGTTACTGACTACACCTGTACAAGTCTGCAGTCACTCATGTAGTGTTACTGTCAGATCTACTGAATTTAATCTATAAATTAATTGTTTCATTATTTGTTTGTTGACAGTTGCCGGATCTGGTTGAGAATAATCCAATGGTAGCGATTGAGGTTCTACTGAAACTGATGCAGTCAAATCAGATTACAGAGTAAGTATCCATTCAGCTTCCTGGGGAGCCATCCTCTCTGCCTGGAATCACCCAGACAGTCTGGAGCCATCCTCTCCGCCTGGAATCACCCAGACAGTCTGGAGCCATCCTCTCTGCCTGGAATCACCCACACAGTCTGGAGCCATCCTCTCCGCCTGGAATCACCCAGACAGTCTGGAGCCATCCTCTCTGCCTGGAATCACCCACACAGTCTGGAGCCATCCTCTCCGCCTGGAATCACCCAGACAGTCTGGAGCCATCCTCTCTGCCGGGAATCACCCACACAGTCTGGAGCCATCCTCTCTGCCTGGAATCACCCAGACAGTCTGGAGCCATCCTCTCTGCCTGGAATCACCCAGACAGTCTGGAGCCATCCTCTCTGCCTGGAATCACCCAGACAGTCTGGAGCCATCCTCTCCGCCTGGAATCACCCAGACAGTCTGGAGCCATCCTCTCTGCCTGGAATCACCCACACAGTCTGGAGCCATCCTCTCCGCCTGGAATCACCCAGACAGTCTGGAGCCATCCTCTCTGCCTGGAATCACCCACACAGTCTGGAGCCATCCTCTCCGCCTGGAATCACCCAGACAGTCTGGAGCCATCCTCTCTGCCGGGAATCACCCACACAGTCTGGAGCCATCCTCTCTGCCTGGAATCACCCAGACAGTCAAGAGCCATCCTCTCCGCCTGGAACCACCCAGACAGTCTGGAGCCACCCTCTCAATCAGGAGATCTGTCCCGCTCCTGGACCTGAATTGAACTGTTGTTATTGTTTTATTTTGTCAGATATTTCTCAGTTTTGGTCAATATGGAAATGTCTCTTCATTCAATGGAAGTCGTAAACAGATTAACTACAGTAAGTATTGACCCCATCTCCCCCTCCCCTTCAAACTCCCTCCCCTGCTCACCCCGTCTCCCCTTCAAACTCCCTCCCCTTCGAACCCTTTCAAACTCCCTCCCCTTTCAAACTCCCTCCCCCTTCAAACCCTTTCAAACCCCCTCCCCTTCAAACTCCCTCCCCCTTCAAACCCCTCCCCCTTCAAACCCTTTCAAACCCCCTCCCCCTTCAAACCCCCTCCCCCTTCAAACTCCCTCCCCCTTCAAACCCCTCCCCTTCAAACCCTTTCTAACCCCCTCCCCCTTCAAACTCCTCTCCCTTCAAACCCTGTCTCCCCTTCAAACCCCCGTCTCATATCAGTGTTTATTTTGTAGGCTGTAGAATTACCGTCAGAATTTATACATTTATACATCTCAAACTGTATCTCAACGTGTGAAACAATTAAAGATCGTTATATGCAGAATCGACTCGTTCGATTGGTTTGTGTTTTCCTACAGTCGTTAATACGTAATAAAATCATCGACGTCAAGGTAAATATAATTATACTATAATAAACTGTTTATACTGCGGCTGCTGCTGCTGCGACCCAGTTCCACCAGTTCAGGCACCAGTTTTACAGTTCAGGAACCAGTTCCACCAGTCCTGGACCCAGTTTTACAGTTCTGGAACCAGTTTTACAGTTCAGGCACCAGTTTTACAGTTCAGGCACCAGTTCCACCAGTCCTGGACCCAGTTTTACAGTTCTAGAACCAGTTTTACAGTTCAGGCACCAGTTCCACCAGTCCTGGAACCAGTTTTACAGTTCAGGAACCAGTTCCACTGTACAGAACCCAGTTCCACCAGTTCAGGAACCAGTTCCACCAGTCCTGGACCCAGTTTTATAGTTCTGGATCCAGTTCCACGGTTCTGGACACATCACAGTTCCACAGATCTGGACCCAGTTCCACAGTTGATAGGAGGGACTGTGAAACAAAGTACAGATCTGTGGAACTGTGTCCAGAACTGTGGAACTGGGTCCAGAACTGTAAAACTGGGTCCAGGACTGGTGGAATTGGATCCAGTTTGAACTGATTAGCTAGTTACCGCTGGTCGACTGGTATAAGTTGTTTGTTTATTTATTGTAGGATATATTTATAGAAGTTCAAGCGTTTTGTATTGAGTTCAGTAGAATACGTGAAGCGGCCGGTTTGTTCCGTCTGCTGAAAACACTGGAGATTACTGGTGAACAAATACAACAGGGTGGTGCTAAATAAAACACCATAACACTGCGTGGCAAAACTGTGAGATGAGAGTGTGACAGGAGAGAGCAGAGAGAGGGGTGAGGGCAGAGAGAGGGGTGAGGGTAGGGAGAGGGGTGAGGGCAGCGAGAGGGGTGAGAGTGGGAGGTTGGAAAGCCAAGTGTCATCAATTGTAGTGTTGTGTTTATATGTATAAATTGTAATTAAACTATGTGTATAATTTAAATATATAATTAAATTCCTGAAATAAAACTTCGGTTGTGGTTTACAGCTGGTCTGATAAGGTTCTGAAAAATGTTATACAGTATTGGATTGAGTCGGTGTTTGTCAAAAGTGAAGCACACAGCAGAATATCGACAGGATTCTTTGCGAGATAAATATTAACTAGACACCCGCCAAAAATACCCAGACACAAATTTACTCTTTTAAAACTAATTCTTGTTTAGACAAATTGTCAGTTTAAGCAGTTTCGGTGCTGTTTTTTAGATTCTGAGAATTTTTTCCGGGAATCCGGCCCGCAAATCGGTAAATAGTTTGTCCACTTCAGTCGTTCGAAGACTCTGGCAAGCGAGTACTATACTAGTTCCCATTCTTTCCGCTATCGTTAAACATAGGGGCAGCACTAGACGGTTAAAATCGCTGCGGTAAAACAGTAAATCGCCACAAATATGTTATATGGTAGTGCTTTGTTAACATGAATGAGAATTTTAAGTTTATTTCTAACAGTTTCTGCGAAACGTTTAAAGAATAAATTACAACTTAAACGTTTTTTAAACTACGAATAAAATTCAGTTGAATTGAATTGATTTAAAATGGAGATGACAACAGTGAAGACGGTTGCTGTTTTTGTGATAATGTTCGGCTGTTTCGCCGTTCTTTATCCGAAAATATTTCACCCGATGATTTTACAAATATTCGGTTTCGGGTTCAAATCGAAATCGAAGAATTTACACGGTAAATATTGAATATAATCGATCACTTCCGGGTTAGACTGTGTAGTCTGTATTTAAACCGTTCAGTGTCTGTTTTATTGTAGATGATGGATTACATCCTCGATTGCACCCGAGAGAACGAATGAACTCGCCTAAAGCGAGTCCACCATACGCTCGGGTAAGTCTGTAACTTGTAAGGATATTTTAAAGGGATATTTTTGTTTTAAAGGGGTCTATGTCGACTTTCAGAAATTATTGAAATATTTGCTTTCAAATTATTTTGTTAAGAGACACTCACAGAGTATGAGGAGGTGATTTGCACCGATTTCGGCATCAGAATAATAGGTAAGTTAAGGATCAGTAGCTGTAACAATGTAATTGTATTTTCCAGCCAGGAGTTCATCCAGGGATGCGTGCTGCAGCTGAGATGAGGAAACAAGCAGCTGCAGCTCAGGTGCAGCAGGGTTCTGGTAGAGGTATGATCGGTTATATGTTACCTCTTTACGCTGTTGGTATAATTGTATACCTCGTTTATACCATGTCTAAGGTAAATATTTCTACTCTATCAGGCTTATTTGACCAGTTACATTGACCAGAATTAATTGACCAGTTTCATTGACCAGTTTGTGATTTAGTTGCAGTGTTACTGTGAAACTGTGATTTCCAGGTTATAGAATTGTAGAGATTTTTGTTGTTTGTTTGTTTCAGGTTTTTGTAAAAAGTGATTCCGATAAAAAGAGTGACGTGAATGCACCTACAGCTGCGGCGAGTGGGGATAAACCTAGTCGAGATCCACAGAGAGAAATCGCTGATATGGAAATGACTTTATTACGTAAACGACTCGAAGAGACTGAAACTCAGATGCAGAGAATTCTAGCCGCCATGGAAACCGTTAAACAACGTACCACCGTAACGCCATCTAGTGGAGATAATCAGAATGATGAACATACAGCGACTACTTCGCCACCTTGTGACGAGAAACAGAGCGATAATGAAACTACAGCGACTCCATCTGGTGGTGGTAATCAGGAGCAATCGCCGGTATGTTTCTCTGCAAACCTTTTCTAGAATTCGTTTTATTGATTTTATGTAGAAATCGATTTTAATGACATTTTTTTAGAAATCGAACCCGGATGACGACGACTGTTACCATAGCGACGATTATTCCGACGAAAGCAGCCCGAGTAACAGCGCGGATGAATACGACGTGAACAGCAGTGATCCGGCTATTTCGAACGATTTACTCACATTGAAAAATATTCAACATCACTTGGAAACTGTGGCTGAAAAACTAGAACCCCTCATAGATGAGGATGAGGAGGAAGAGTCAGTTACCGTGGAAACAATATCAGCAGCATCAGTGGATAATAATCATATAGACTCCGGTTTACGACAACGGACAAATATTACATCATAATATATTATCCTGCTACAATTTACTGTAATTTCAATTGGAATGACTGTAATGTTGGTAGACGCTAGGATTTACCATAATCTTGATTGGATTTACCGTAATCTTGATTGGATTTCCCGTAATCTTGATTGGATTTACCGTAATCTCGCTAGGACTGACTGTAATCTCGCCAGGATTTACCGTAATCTCGCTAGGACTGACTGTTATATCGCTAGAATTAACTGTAATCGTGCTTCTGGCTATCAGATTTCTGTGTTTTTTGCTGAATGTTTCTTGTTTATTTATTTTCAAAGGAAACGTTTGGATTTTTTACATCCACAAAATAAGTTTTTAAGTTTTATTTTATGAAATTCCTGTCAGAAATAAAAAATGTATGAAAATGTAAACAATTGTGTTAGTTACAAATATTATACTGAATGTTACTGAGTGTTAGTGTATGGAGTGGGAAGTGAGGGGAGTGGGAGGTGAGGGGGGTTAGATGGCTGATGAACTGGTTCTAGTCTTACTTATATAAATAATAATCAATGTTTTATAAACTGTGAAATAAATGAAATTGCTGCAAGTTTTCAAAAAAACTGATTGGAGTTCTTCTTATATTCATTCAAGAACAGTTGGTTCGAATCCCTGTACATCCTCAATTCAGCATCAGGATCGCTCTGAATCAGTATCAGTAATTACTGGGATCGAACCCGGGACACCCCTGTACATCCTCTATTCAGCATCAGGACCACTCTGAATCAGCATAGTCAGTAATTAACTGGGTTCGAACCCGGGACACCCCTGTACATCCTCTATTCAGCATCAGGACCGCTCTGAATCAGTATCAGTAATTACTGGGTTCGAACCCGGGACATCCGCTTAGTTTAATAATCTTGCTATGATCGCCATCTATTGGATTTTGGCTGAACCGACTAGATAGCTCTTACTGGTCTCACTGAGTCTTCTTTAATGCGTTGAAATCACACTCGCCATCTGGTGGATTTCTATGCTTCTACAGTCTAATGATGGTTTTATCCACCAGGTGGCGAGTGTGATTTTAACCGATTAAAGAAGAGTCAGTGAGACCAGTAAGAGCTATCTAGTCAGTTCTGACAAATTCCAATAGATGGCGATCACGTTAGAAATCTTGATATCCTTTCGTCGGGCACCCTGTACATCCTCTATTCAGCATCAGGAACCACTCTGAACCAGTATCAGTATAATTACTGGGTTCGAACCAGGGAAACCCCTGTACATCCTCTATTCAGCATCAGGACCACTCTGAATCAGTCAGTAATCACTGGGTTCGAACCTGGGACACCCTCTGTACATCCTCTATTCAGCATCAGCACTGCTCTGAATTAGTATCAGTAATTGCTAGGTTTGAGCCCGGAACACCCCTGTACATCCTCTATTCAGCATCAGGACCGCTCTGAATCAGTATCAGTAATTACTGGGTTCGAACCCGGGACACCCCTGTACATCCTCTATTCAGCATCAGGACCGCTCTGAATCAGTATCAGTAATTACTGGGTTCGAACCCGGGACACCCTCTGTACATCCTCTATTCAGCATCAGGACCGCTCTGAATCAGTATCAGTAATTACTGGGTTCGAACCCGGGACACCCCTGTACATCCTCTATTCAGCATCAGGACCGCTCAGAACATCCGCTTAGTTTAATAATGATGCTATGATCGCCATCTATTGGATTTTGGATGAACTCACTAGATAGCTCTTACTGGTCTCACCGAGTCTTCTTCAGTGGGTTGAAATCACACTCGCCATCTGGTGGATTTCTATGCTACTACAGTTTAATGATGGTTTTATCCACCAGATGGTGAGTGTGATTTTAACGGATTAAAGAAGACTCAGTGAGACCAGTGAGAGCTATCTAGTCAGTTCCGACAAATTCCAATAGATGGCGATGACGTTAGAAATCTTTATAGCCTCTCCTCGTAGGTCACCCTGTACATCCTCTATTCAGCAGCAGGAATCACTCTGAATCAGTGTTAGTAATTAACTGGGTTCGAACCCGGGACACACCCCTGTACACCCTCTATTCAGCATCAGGACCACGCTGAATCAGTGTCAGTAATAACTGAGTTCGAACCCGGGATACACCTGAACATCCTCTATTCAGCATCAGGACCACTCTGAATCAGTACCAATAGACCAGGTACATAGTCTTTGATACAAGCTCTTCCTGTCAGTGATATAAGCTCCACCCATTATTCAGCTCCTCCTGTGATTGACAGTAATAAAAAAGATATTTGAATGTAAATGATTTATTGATTTATCAACCGAACAAAATCAATAAAATAAAACATAAGAGAAATAATAATAATCATGCATATAATCGGATGGTAAGAGAACTGGTTTTGTTGGTTTATTCAGAGAGAGAAGAGAGAAAGAGGCCAGGAGTATAAAATAAAACAATACATCATAGGTTATAATCAAAATTAACAAAACAATCAGTGGCGCCACCTATTGAGACAGTCATCGATAACCAAGCGTTGGAATGAAGCAGCGAACAATAAATGGTTACTATAGTTACACATACAACAATTCAATGACTAGTTTATGTGGAGAGTATGTGAAATCTATAACTACCTTACCTCCCCCTGCCTGACAGGCCCCGTCTCTTCAATCTTCCCAGATAGCCCCACCCTTCGATAATAGCAAGCCCCACCTCTTACTATAGCAAGCCTGACCGCTTAGCTAGCCCCACCCCTTAGCTAGCCCCGCCCCTTAGCTAGCCCCACCCCTTAGCTAGCCCTGCCCCTTAGCTAGCCCCACCCCACTATCAGTCAGGTTTTCTATATGTTTATTGTGTGTACACATTGATTCTCACTAAAAACTGATGATTGATTGACATCTAAAAACCTCACTTACCACAGCATGTGTCGACTTAAAAAAATATAACAATTACCAACAATAGGATATAATAAACTATCACAAACTGTCGCTATTGTTGTATATATCACTACGACGACGCTGACGTGTCTATTTGTGTTTTGATTGGATGAGTTCATCCTGTAGTAAATGTAACGCAGACATTAACGATTGTTTATCGTCGCGTAACGATTCTAATTGTTCCCTTAACGACGCGTTTTCAACCGATATTTTATCGTAATTCTGGCACCGTTCCAGTATAATATCAGACGTCAATCCGTCTGCTACGCAACTATCAACGAGTGAATGATAACGTTCTAATAGTTCTAAACGAGTTCTCATCTCAACGTTCTCACTCCTCACTCGCTCCAGTTCACGTTTCAGTTCCTCATTCACAGGTGGAGCCACCGCTGACGCCGTCCCGTCGCACGTTATAGGTGGCAGCACCTCGGTATTGTTGCTGGATAAACTCGCCGACCTCGTGAGACGATCGTTTTGATTGGTCGAAACATCGGAGGCAGCTGCAAAATAATAACAACACGAGCGGTAATGACAGTAAGTCGCTATGGTAACAGGCAGACGGATGGAATATAGTGTTACCTTCGATAGTGAATAATCCATCATCCGTTCGTCTAATGACGGCTTGTTGTATGAATAAATCAATAGGTATCGGGTCGGGGGTCGTCGTATATGCCAGGGGACGATCCTCCTATACAAATATATAAATATATCATGTTTGACACTTTCTGAACTGAACTCATCATGTTTGTTTGTTTACACAGTTCAGCAGTCCAGGACCTAACTCCACAGTCCACAACTGTGGAACAATGGAACCAGGTCCTGTAGTGTGGAACCAGATCCTGAACTGTGGAACTGTGGAACTAGGTACTGAACTGTGGAACTATGTTCAGCACATTCTACACTGGAGTATGATGAACTGTGGAACGGAGTATGATGAACTGTAGAACGGAGTATGATGAATTGTGGAACGGAGTATGATGAACTGTGGAACGGAGTATGATGAACTGTGGAACGGAGTATGATGAACTGTGGAACGGACTATGATGAACTGTGGAACGGAGTATGATGAACTGTGGAACGGAGTATGATGAACTGTGGAACGGAGTATGATGAACTGTGGAACGGAGTATGATGAACTGTGGAACGGAGTATGATGAACTGTGGAACGGAGTATGATGAACTGTGGAACGGAGTATGATGAACTGTGGAACGGACTATGATGAACTGTGGAACGGAGTATGATGAACTGTGGAACGGACTATGATGAACTGTGGAACGGAGTATGATGAACTGTGGAACGGAGTATGATGAACTGTGGAACGGAGTATGATGAACTGTGGAACGGAGTATGATGAACTGTGGAACGGAGTATGATGAACTGTGGAACGGAGTATGATGAACTGTGGAACGGAGTATGATGAACTGTGGAACGGAGTATGATGAACTGTGGAACGGAGTATGATGAACTGTGGAACGGAGTATGATGAACTGTGGAACGGACTATGATGAACTGTGGAACGGAGTATGATGAACTGTGGAACGGAGTATGATTGAGTTTTTTTTACCTGTAGTGAAAGTTGTACGTTATTTATGTTTATATTCATCGGGAAAATTGACGGCAGAACTTCGTCCTCCATCAACTCTAACATCCCGATCAGAGCCGACATCGGTAACTTCAACGCATAATCATCTATACGAACATCCATACAACCCTTCTCATCGTCGCCGCTAGGGGGCGCTTCACCGACGACAGACGGACCCGAGTCGAAGCGTAGTTTAACGGGGAAGTAATCCAGTCTCGGAGGGGTACATCCTTTCTCTCTTGAATTCATCATGAATTGTGTAATAAATTCATCAGGGTTTAAATCTCCGTGGACACACGGTTGAATGTGCTGTAGTTGCAGTTTTAAACTCATATCTTCATTTATAATCTGAGCAATGAGTTCAGTGTGGTGAATTCTGTATGTTACAACCAACATCTGTGAAATATAGAATACACGCATTAACACAGGGGAGGAGGGAGGGGAGAGGAGGGAGCAGATGAGGGTGGAGAGGGAGGGAGGGGGAGGGAGAGGAGAGAGAGTTCAGTGTGGTGAATTCTGTACGTTACAACCAACATCTGTGAAATATAGAATACACGCATTAACACAGGAGAGGAGAGAGAGGGGAGAGGAGGGAGCAGATGAGGGTGGAGAGGGAGGGAGGGGGAGGGAGAGGAGGGAGGAGAGAGAGTTCAGTGTGGTGAATTCTGTATGTTACAACCAACATATGTGAAACATAGAATACACGCATTAACACAGGAGAGGAGGGAGAGGGGAGAGGAGGGAGCAGATAAGGGTGGAGAGGGAGGGAGGGAGGAGAGAGGGAGCGAGGGGAGACGCGTGGCGAGAGGGAGCAGGTGAGGGTAGGGAGCAGGTGAGGGTAGGGAGCAGGTGAGGGAGGGAGCAGGTGAGGGAGGGAGGGAGCAGGTGAGGGGAGGGAGGGAGCAGGTGAGGGGAGGGAGGGAGCAGGTGAGGGGAGGATGTTTACCTTCTGTGAATCATTGTTTGAATGATTCTGTTCAGTATTCAGTGTTTTTTCACTGATTCGATCCGATTCATCGAAACTCGATTCCGTTTCAGACGACGCTCGTGGTTTAGGTGAGAACGCCGGCGCCACCTTGTCGTATTCCGATAAACCGAGAACCACGAAATCTTCATCGTCCGACGACATTCCGCTTTTTAACGACGACGAATCCCAATCTTCAGAAATCACCGAACTATCGTCTGATATATCGAGATTAGATTTCATTTTATCGGCGAGATTCCCTAATCTGCCGATTCCTTTACTGAACGCAACATGAACGTCCATCGTAGAGAAAAACGATCCTTTCTTCACAGACGTCGTAGAATTAATCGATTCATCCGTCTGCGACCGTGACGGTAACCCTGACGACGAACTCGTACAGCTGTATTGTTGAGCGAGGTCGCAACCTTCGACTAGTATCTGCGGAGGTGTTGCGTGTTCACCGGGGACCAGTTCAGAATCTGAGTACGATTTACTGATAATAGAGGGCGTTTCTGGGGTATTATCACTCGGTTCCGGGGTCCCTGAAAATAGATAACAGTTTATACTATATAACAGACTATCAGCGCCCCCTAGTGGAGGTGTATTCTACTAATACATACCTGTAGTATCCGTACTGGTAGGAGATGGAGACACCGGACTATCAGCGCTCTCCGTCCGATGTTTTAAGGGTGGCTCCGATTCGTCTGATGTGTTATTCCTGTTTATAATCGGCAGACAAATCATCGCTATCTCGATCTCTTCTATCGTCATGGCGACGCAGATTTTACGAGGTTTAACGACGGCGTTCGGATCTCGAGGGAACATCGCTTCGTTGATCTTCTCTATTTCTGATTGATATTTCGAGAGTGTTTCCGACAATCTCATCAGGAAGATAAACTGATAATGATCTATTTGAATTATCACACGTCTCGGTAGTTTTATCAGTACGTTACACAGCGCCATCTGTGAGGGAGCGTTTACACTACTAGACGAGTTCTCATCGCTGTCGATACTACTACCGTTACTATCCAGACTATAGTATTGTTTTAATCGCCGTAGCGACGACCTACTTCCCGTGCGACTGCGTCTACGATGAACCTCCTCGGCCAATCGGCTCGCTTGCGGGAAACTGACCCATAATTCAATAGGAAATGATTCTATGAAAGGGATCGGACGGTTTTTAGATTTAGGAACGTCGATGAATTCCGCCCAGAATTGTTCGCACGCTATAAACCAAACGTCTGATGCCGCGTCCGATTTTAAAGAATTCGTCGTCAAGTTGAAATATGTTTCTAATCCGTCCGAATTTCCTTGACGTAAAATCTCATTAAAATCGCTGCGTTCCTCGATACGTTCGTCGGTTACCGCGTATTTTAATAATTCCGGCGCTAGCGATACTAAATCCGTTTGTTTATTCGGGTAGTCCCCGGTTACGAATAGTTGACCGTTTTTAAATTGTTGTAGACATTGTTGTAAATTGGCTTTCGAAGAGTTTTCGTCCAAACGACAGTTCGTCATCGTTAGTCGCGATACTTGAATCTGTAATCCACCGGGTCGATCGGGCTGCTCCGGGCGTTTCTCTTCCTCCAACAACACCACCTAGTGATTAAATACAAAACTAACTGATTATAGCAGCACCTAGTGGTGAAATAAAACACTACGTATTACAGCACAGTGTGACATATAACACTATTAACTGTTTACAGCATCATCTAGTGGTGAGATAGAAAACTATGAACTTCCAGACCACCTAGTGATGAGATATAACACTATTACTGACAAGAGCACCATCTAGTTATTAGATATAAAACTACTTACTCTCGGCATTAAAGCCTCAAATTTGATATCTTTATGTTCAGCAGGTGGAGGTTCAATACAATCCGGGTTTAATTCAGCTTTAACACTGGACGCTAGTTTCAGAATAAATGCATCCAACCAGATTATCGTTAGATAATCCAGGGTTAACTGAATCGGGTTTAACTGCGCAAAGATATTCGCATGGGGAACTGAAAATGGAAGAAAAACAAATTTAAATATAACTGCAAAGCAGCGATAATGGGTTTTCTGCTGCATCAGACGCATCCATGTATAAACCAGTTTGTATGAAGTTTCAGAAACAGTCACCCTCCCCCTCTAGCCCCTTCTCCCTCCTCGAGCTCCTCCTACCCCTCTAGCTCCCCCTGAGCAGCCTCCTCCCTCCCCTCCTCCCCCTGAGCTCCCTCCTCCCTCCCCTGCTCCCCCTGTACATGACGTACCTGGATAGTCAACATTCTCAGGGAAGTAATACTCAGTATGTTCTATATGTACTGCTGACATGTCCGGAGGTAAATGTAACTTCTTTTTATCGGACGACAGGAATTTCTTCGGTCGATTCCTCGTACGGTCTGGAGTCGATACGCGATATATCGTAAAATCTTCCAATCGTAACACGTAGCAACATTCCAACAATCGAGGTCGTGGTTTTTGACTGCCGGGTTTTTTCGGGCCGTGTAACGGTGAGGATTGAGGGCTGACCTCTTGAGCTTTAATCCTCGCCCTCATCACTTCCTCTCGGAATTCACCTAACAATTTCTGAGCCCAGTCATTTCTAGACATCATATACTCATTGAATCCCATCCAATGTCTTCTGTCAGACCCTTTAAATATAATATCATTGAAACATACAGCAAAAAATATCACAAATATCTCATCAGAAATATCAAAATATCGATTTGGTTACTGAACACAGTGCTCGTTCCCGGTCACCAGGGACATATAGAAATACAGAATCTCCCACCAGGGGGCGCGGGAACCCTCACCAAGCCTAACTGGGTAATTCAGTTATATTTAACTTCACCAGGGGGCGATAATTCTCATTTCCGAGCTAAGGATAGTAACATATAACCCCACCAGATGGCGTGAGCTCTCACCCGAGAACCTCGATATATTTTCATGTGGTGAGTTAGTTACAACAAATGACACTAGGTGTCAGATTAGACCAAACAAATCAATAATAGATTATATACTGTTTACACACAGTGTCAGTGAGTGTACATACTCAACATGTATGAATAATTGTATCCAGTCCAAAACTCACGTTCATCACCTATAGAATCAATATATCATTACATCTGCATCATTATCGAACCCCTAGCATGGTTCTCTTGGTTCTACCAGGAGCGCACGGTTCTATTAGCATGGTTCTTTTGGTATAGTTTGACCGGAGGCATGGGTTCTATAGGTTACACACTACAGGGATAAAAGCAGCTTGGGTTCTACGAGTATTGGTTCTATAGCAGTTCTACAGCAGCACAAGGCGAATAAAGATCTATTACAGCAGGGATCTGTGCAGGATGGTTCACTGTGGGGGAGGGGTGGTTCACTGTGGGGAGGTGTGGTTCACTGTGGGGTAGGGGTGGTTCACTGTGGGGGAGGTGTGGTTCACTGTGGGGTAGGGGTGGTTCACTGTGGGGTAGGGGTGGTTCACTGTGGGGGAGGTGTGGTTCACTGTGGGGTAGGGGTGGTTCACTGTGGGGTAGGTGTGGTTCACTGTGGGGTAGGTGTGGTTCACTGTGGGGGAGGTGTGGTTCACTGTGGGGTAGGGGTGGTTCACTGTGGGGTAGGGGTGGTTCACTGTGGGGAGGTGTGGTTCACTGTGGGGTAGGGGTGGTTCACTGTGGGGTAGGGGTGGTTCACTGTGGGGGAGGTGTGGTTCACTGTGGGGTAGGGGTGGTTCACTGTGGGGAAGGTGTGGTTCACTGTGGGGTAGGGGTGGTTCACAGTGGGGTAGGGGTGGTTCACTGTGGGGGAGGTGTGGTTCACTGTGGGGAGGTGTGGTTCACTGTGGGGTAGGGGTGGTTCACTGTGGGGTAGGGGTGGTTCACTGTGGGGAGGTGTGGTTCACTGTGGGGTAGGGGTGGTTCACTGTGGGGTAGGGGTGGTTCACTGTGGGGAGGTGTGGTTCACTGTGGGGTAGGGGTGGTTCACTGTGGGGTAGGGGTGGTTCACTGTGGGGGAGGTGTGGTTCACTGTGGGGTAGGGGTGGTTCACTGTGGGGGAGGTGTGGTTCACTGTGGGGTAGGGGTGGTTCACTGTGGGGTAGGGGTGGTTCACTGTGGGGGAGGTGTGGTTCACTGTGGGGTAGGGGTGGTTCACTGTGGGGAGGTGTGGTTCACTGTGGGGTAGGGGTGGTTCACAGTGGGGTAGGGGTGGTTCACTGTGGGGGAGGTGTGGTTCACTGTGGGGAGGTGTGGTTCACTGTGGGGTAGGGGTGGTTCACTGTGGGGTAGGGGTGGTTCACTGTGGGGAGGTGTGGTTCACTGTGGGGTAGGGGTGGTTCACTGTGGGGTAGGGGTGGTTCACTGTGGGGAGGTGTGGTTCACTGTGGGGTAGGGGTGGTTCACTGTGGGGTAGGGGTGGTTCACTGTGGGGGAGGTGTGGTTCACTGTGGGGTAGGGGTGGTTCACTGTGGGGGAGGTGTGGTTCACTGTGGGGTAGGGGTGGTTCACTGTGGGGGAGGTGTGGTTCACTGTGGGGTAGGGGTGGTTCACTGTGGGGTAGGGGTGGTTCACTGTGGGGAGGTGTGGTTCACTGTGGGGTAGGGGTGGTTCACTGTGGGGTAGGGGTGGTTCACTGTGGGGAGGTGTGGTTCACTGTGGGGTAGGGGTGGTTCACTGTGGGGAGGGGTGGTTCACTGTGGGGAGGTGTGGTTCACTGTGGGGTAGGGGTGGTTCACTGTGGGGAGGTGTGGTTCACTGTGGGGTAGGGGTGGTTCACAGTGGGGAGGTGTGGTTCACTGTGGGGAGGTGTGGTTCACTGTGGGGTAGGGGTGGTTCACTGTGGGGAGGTGTGGGGGGGGATGGTTCACTATGGTTCACCTACCTGCTGGATGATACGGATAGTGATCAATAGCGAGTTTAGTGAATGTAACTTGCATCGCTCCACAATCCAATAATTTACTGTAATCCTCTCCTAAACCAGCTGTAAATAGAAATAAACTATTGTATCCAAACAGGCACCGCGCGACAAAAATCAGAGGCAACAAAAATAAAATAGTCGAATAAATAGAAAGTCGGTACATATTGCGGGAATGAATGAATGCAGTTAGAAATTGAAGCCACAGAGAAAAACAGTGAAAAAGAAGAAGAAACCCGTCAGAAATACCGTCAAACCAGTTCACCATTAAAACGGCCATCTTGGATTTAGATTAAAGCAGCCATGTTGGATATCAGCTGCCGAAGAGCGCAAACTAATTCCGCCGATCCAAGATGGCCGCTCGAATGTTTTACGGTATTAAAATCTATACAAGCAGCAAAAACAGTGAAGTATTTTTTACCTTTCAGTGCGAGAGCACAACGGTCATTATCTACAACACGTTAGTCAATTATAATCAATAATTTATCGGTCTCTAATAGATCAATAATCTGTATCTATATCGATAAGAGTGTCTCCCTTACCCGATTCTACATTCATGTCTCCGCAAAGGTGAAGGTCGATACGTCCCGTGTATAAATGATACGAGGTCTCCACGATGTCGAATCTTTTGAATAAATTTGAAACGGCGGATTGATTCTGATTGGTCGGTCGCTGCTGCTGCGGGATTGGCTGAGCAGACGTTGGAGAGGACGCCACCTGGTGAAAGAATATAGAAACATAAGTGGTGACAAAATTTTACTGTTTCAATAAAATCGTGTTTGAATTGATAACTCGATGTACCTGAACGCGACCACTGGCGGCCATCTTACTTTGAGCGGAAGATTTTTCGATGACGTCGTTTAAAGACTGCGCAAATACGATAGCAGCTTTGAGTTGAGAATCGGTGAGGACCCACAATAAATCATCCAGTAACAGTTGAACTCGAGATGATATCACACTACTATCTATCAGAATTAAAACACATTATCAGTTAGATATCTGTTAACTCTTCAGGGGCTGGTTGTATAGACAGGGCTTAGACTTAAGACCAGTCTCAGACCAATTTAGTTCTATAGCCAATCTAACAACTTAAGTACTTAAGTCATGACTGTACAACTGGCCCTTGATTACTGATGGAAATAGATAAGACTTAAAAAAGATTTGTCAAGACTTTCCTAAAATGATGTGGTTTTTGTAGAAGTACGCGTTGACTGTATTCAAACTATATGCAAATTGTCTGATTGAACTTACCACTCAAACGCTTCTTCAGTGAAATGCGTATTTTTGATTGGTTAGCGATAAGACGAAGGGGCGTGGTACACAATGATTGACAGGTCTCTAATCCACTAGCCTCAATTCTCGTTGTCATCCATTCTAACTCTTTAAACAGCAGAATCTCGCCGCGGTCCGGGTCCCTGATTCTCGTACGTCGCAGGTCCACGTCCAGAAACGTCGGACTTTTACTTTTCAGATTCAATCGCGACAGCTAAAATTAGAGATAGACCAGGTTCTCCTCATTAATGCTAGCAGACAGACAGACTGACAGACAGACAGACCGATGGGTGTTACCTGTATCGATGCTTTGAATGAGTTTGATATAAAATTGATGATGACAGAATTGATAGAAAGTGAAATTCCATCAACAACGCGATCGACGAAACCATACTTCGTTCCACTCGGTTCTAAACTATAAATATAGATATAAACATAAACATTATCATACTGTAAAACACAAGCAGCCCCACTCCCTCTCCCACTCCCCTCCTCACCCCCTCCCTCACCTCTCCTCTCCCACTCCCTCTCCCTCTCTTCACCTCATCCCCTCCCACTCCTCTCCTCCCACTCCCCTCTCCTAACCCCGCTCCCTCACCTCTCCCTATCCTCTCCTCTCCCACTCCCTCTCTCCCACTCCCTCTCTTCACCTCATCCCCTCCCACTCCTCTCCTCTCCCACTCCTAACCCCGCTCCCTCTCCTCACACCTACCTCCCTCTCCTCTCCTCACCCTACCACTCCCTCTCTTCACCCCTCCCTCTCCTCACACCTCCCTCTCCTCACCCCTGACAGGGCTGAGCTAATAGAGATTAATTTACCTAGGAGTATTAGAATTAGATGTCGATTGCCTTGGTTCGTTACAAGTCTCCACTTCAACTATCACTTCATCTAAATACTACAAATATATCAAACAGAAAATACTTGAATCACATTAAAAAACTTAGTTTGATAATGATGAGGTTTTTTGACAAATTCGGGATTCTTGTAACAAAACTGTTCCTAGACAAACCGCACTTACCAAATATATCGGCTGACTTTTTAATTTCGTCCACTGAACCTAATTATTAAATAAATCAATAATTAATCAATCAATTCGAATGAGTTGTATATTGTAAGTTGTAAGTTGTAAATACCTTAGCTTGTACTCTATTACAATAAGCTTTAGTTAAACGCAACCAAGTCGGTAAATCTAATAAATCCATCAACATTTCTTCATCCAATTCTAAATTTGTTAAATCTCCTTCACCTTTCAATGTGCTCAGTTTGATTTTATCCGGAGATAAATTCTTAGTGAATCTGAAAATACAAAATCATTGATGATAGTTCAATAGGGCAGCGGTTGTAGGGTAAGGGCTCGCTTGATTCAGGATTTTCGGAAGGTAGATTAAGATTTCTTAATAATAATTAAGAATAAGATAATAAAGATACTAGATATCATCCTCAAAGTAAAAAATTATCAAACTCCTGATATTACCCCTCTCCCTCCCCCTCCTCCGAGAAAAATAGATTGATCAGTGACGACCGTGAGTGACAATCATGTTGTGACAAGACCAACCAAAACGACAAACGACCGAAACGTCAGGTGACGAGGTGAATGAACGACTGTCTACCACAATCAGTGTCGTCCATTCAAACACACATTATTTGAATCTTACTTTGATAAATGTTTGAGGATTTGGTTTTTAATCAGACCAGCCATTATGGTGTCGATTCAGGCTGTTCTTGGTTAATTCGGGGGTAAGTTAATCTGTCACAGTGTCATCAGTCATCAGCTGGGGCTCCACAATCATAATCACGTTAGATGTCGCTGCTGTCAGCAGTTCCGGCTAAGTATAAAACGCGATTGTGGCGACGTAACCCTAACCTCTATCTCTAAACCTAACCCTAATCCGAAACCCTAACCCTAATAATAGTGAATCTCAGTAGACTGGTTACAGGTCGTTTTAGCGGGCGGAGGCTCCCTTACATTGCTACTACAGTCTAATGATGGTTATATCCACCAGATGGCGAGTGTGATTTTAACGGATTAGAGAAGAGCCAGTGAGACCAGTAAGAGCTATCTAGTCAGTTCAGACAAATTCCAATAGATGGCGATCACGTTAGAAATCTTGATATCCTCTGGATGGGCACCATCTTTACATCCTCTATTCAGCATCAGGACCACTTTGAATAATTGTAAATAATTACTGGGTTCGAGCCCGGAACACCCCTGTTCATCCTCTATTCAGCATCAGGACCACTCTGAATCAGTATCAGTAATTACTGGGTTCGAACCCGGGACGTACGTCCCTGTACATCTTCTATTCAGCATCAGGACCACTCTAAATCAGTATCAGTAATGGGTTCGAACCCGACCCTTGTACATCATCTATTCAGGACCCGCACTTGAAAATCTGTAATAATTGGTTTGCGGTGGACAAAATACAACTGAAAAAGATCGTAGTTTAAATATATCAGCAATATTTAATTTCATTGTATAAATTATTTTACATTTATTACCTGAATCAATTGGATACAATGTAAATTACAATAGACACGATACAAATTGATACACATTGTATCACAATTCTAACTGGATACATTGTTTCACAATCCTAACTGGATACATTGTATTGATACACGAGTTCTATTGGATACATTGTATAAAAGCACAATTAACGCCGCAATACAAATACCACTGGATTTACACTGGATACACTGTATCGATACAACTTGAAATAAATACATTGTATAAAACTGTTTGAATTTATGATTTAATATTTACAGTTTTGGAATAAATAAAAAAATTGCGTAGAATTTACCTTTAAAAATATTTTACATATTTTGAATACTTCAATTGTTTTTTTATTATTTATCGTTTATGAGACGGAATGTGTTTAATACATGGATGTTTTATACCCGATGGATTGAATTTAACATTGAGGACGAAATCTGAAAATTATATTTGATTTATGAAAATACGTATCTATGGACTGGACAAGTAATGGACTGGTCCAATATGGACTGGACCTAGTATTGGACTGACCCGGTATGGCCGGTATGGACTGGACCAGTATCGTCCGGATCCACATAGTACTGATAACTCTTTTCACTCGTGAAAATAGAAAAGTAAAAACCGATGGTAGAAGATTCTGTATATGAGATACACGTTTAAATTCATAAAATACACATAAATTAACGTCTTACAAAAATAAGATCGAGTAGAAATTACTATCGAGATTACAATAAACCGAACATTATAAAATATCATTCAGAGAAATATTTACAAACGAGAGTCACGTGTTCTCGACAGGGTACAAGTCACGTGACCCGTAAATACACGGCTCGGATATGTTTCCGTTTTAAGAACATCTCTTTTTACTACGTGATGGAATGATGGGGTTCGAACCCGGCAGCGAATCTGAAGATTCCTCGATGAGATGATGCCATTAGCCGAAGAGCGGAATCGGGGGTTGCAGCTGTATGGATAATGTCAGGGATCCCCGGTAGAGGGGGGTGTTGTTTTTAGTAAGTGGTGGAGGTCCTGCAGCACAAAGCTCGACTATAGAATACTGACAGGACAGCCATCAGAATCGTCTCAAATATAAACAATAACAAATCAATCATGTAGAAAATCCACTGATATTCGTAGGGAATTTTCGCCTGGTAACATTTCACTAACATCTCTTGTTTCTGCCAGTCCCACATCCGCATGTATCGATCGGGTCGTCTGCCCAGACACACCTCTTTAAATATCATACTCCAGTCGAATAGTAGCGACGTCAGCACGATACCGCTGATAGCCAGTAACATACAGAATAACGACAAAGCCAAACAGACTGAAATAATACCGCGACCGGGCTTCACTCTGCGGGCGGCCGTTAGAGATATCAGCGCGCTTATTAGCACGAACGCGCCGATCCAAAAGTCTTGATAGAAATTGTAGGGTAGGGCGAGCGATACGTAGAGTATTGCGTTTACAATCAGTAACACGGCGATTACTAACTGGATTAATGATATGTATAGTGTAGATGTACGGTTAATCTTTAATCCGCCCTGATTAGCGTAGTACTCTGCGGGGGGTGGTTGATCCGGTTGAATGATGTGCGGTTGGACGCCTCGTATGGGCTGAGCGGGCTGGTCATATTCCTGTCGATACTGGGGCTGTAAATAGTAGGCCTGTTGATTCTCAAGGTCGATCGCACATTTCTCATCTGCCATTTCTACAATTAAATTTAATTTAGAAACTATTCAATACAATTACAATTACATTTAATTTAGTTAATTATCAAATCTAAACGACTGTCGTCAATAAATTATAAGTCATTGTGTTTTACGCGTCCCTCAAAATGTCCATTTGAAACTCATTTAAATGAATCCGTCCCCCATGATACCCCCCCCCCCAAAAAAAAAATCAATAATACCAAATAAAACCAAAAATGCCCCCCCCCCCCCCGCCCTCGGTCGTTAACATACAACCAATATAACCAAGTCTCATGAAGTAGGGATTTAAATCATAACTATAAATGGTTCTGCAGTTTTGAATCTTAGTCAGGGGTCTCAAACCACCCAATAAAAACGCCCAAATTCCGCAACTGGTCGGCGCGGCCACTGCAGTTACGAAATCTCTGCCCAGTATGTCTATATATGGAGGTGTATGAAATATAGAAAGTGAGTCATCGCCGCCGCGGCGCTCTGGATTACAAATAAATGTCAAGTGTCAATAGTTATAGAATTCAAACATATTTGAGGCTAAATTCATTTAAGTGGCCGCTTTAAACTGATAAATTATCAGTCTTATCAATAAACACTGATAATACTAGCAGTAGATACTGTTATTACCTGGTTCTCATATAAAGCAGTTCCTGGTGACAATATGGCCGTCGTTATATCAGTACTGTACTGAGTGTGTGTGACATGCGCACTGCGGTCACCGCCTAGATTTAGAATTAATTAACTATACGTGATATACGCGGCGGCGGTCGGGTTGTGTTCCAGGAATTCCCGGAATTTCCACGAAGTTTTCCGAACAGAGTAAATAACACACCTCTCTCTCTCCCTCACCTGATGGCGGCGATGTCGAGGTGACAAATTAGTCAGATCTGAACAATGTTGTCTGAGATATGTTTTAACAAAGAGAATTGAAATTAATTCCGCATTTTCAATGTTTTTAACCTTAACAAACAAAGAGAGTCAAGTACCAGGACTAACCGGGCGAAATGTAAAACTGGGCCTTTTATTTCGTGATGATTTTTACAATAGATAATGCATTTTTGGTTTTGTTGGCAGATGTACAGTCATAGCCGGATCATCTTTCTTATAGAAGTATTGAGGTCACTGGACCAGTCACATGGATTAGTCTCTCGGTCAATCTCTCCATCGGTCGTTTTTACGATTATAGCAATGTTTATCACTCAGTTACTCTGTTATTCTGTTATCTGAATCCAAGGTGTTATGTAAACACGGCGGTGCGGTGCGGTGCGCGGTGTGGCGGTGCGCGGTGCGGCGGTGCGCTCTGGTATCTTATCAATATTTATTACTCCTCTGATTTTCTATGTGCAACTGATTTATGAGACGTTTATCAACAGTCATAAATAACGAGGATGAAATAGTAGCCCCCCGACCCCCGACCCCCGAAATAAAACCTTAACACAGGTAAATTATAAAACTGAGAATCTACGCGTCGCGGGGGAGGGGACCGCGCGGCCGCCATTTTTACTTTCCCGTGTAAACCTGTTTTTCTACGTCCGGTCAGTTTGATATCAACAACTCGTCAGATTGACCGCAATCGCGAATTTAATACTCAAAAATCAATACATAATTTACCTGTAATGATGAACTGGTATCCGGTGTAAATCAAGAATTATTCTCAAGTTTGACGCGTCGTCTCTAGTGAGTTTTGTAAACAAAGCCCGTATTTAGCCCCGCCCAGCCCGCGATATGGGTCACCACTGTAGGCTTTAGTTATTGTTTGGATATACGTGTATTGTTTGAACGGTTTTTAGGTATGTGTCGCACACAGACTAAGATTGACGCAGCTGCTGTCCCGCGCGGGTTCACCTGCTTCCCGCCGCGTAGTGAGACACACAGTTCATCATCCACTCAACGGTCAAACTCTATATTTGGATGAGTCGTCAACGAAAGTTTCATTGTTTAAACAATAATTAATTCTACAAAAACAAAAACAATGGATTTATACATTTTATTGCATTAAATACTAAAAGTATATAATTCATATTTACATTGAATTCATAGTTTTATATTTCATTACAATTTTACATCGATCTCAGCACCAGCAATACATAGAGGCACGCCTATATCGACACAAGGCATCGCAAATAGGGCGAGGGGCGAGGGGCGAGGGGGGGGGGGGGGGTGCCGAATACATATACTTGATATAGATTCATATACAAATAATATGTACAAACAATCGCTAGATAAACTAATAGTTAAAATGACCTGATTTCCTCGAACTTAATCTAAAAAACCATTAAAGATCAAAACACATTTTAGAATTATTATTTTGATTATCTGAGCTATGAACAATGATTGTAATCTTTGGACCAAGTTAAAATACAGAATAACTGTCCAAACCAGAGTCGCGGACAAACAATTCCCAGAGGCAGTACTTCAATTCCAAGTGGAAAATTTGGATAAAAAAGGGACCTCAATATACATGAACGATGTATGACCCTAACCCTAACCCTAGCTGCGGAGTAATCCTAACCCTAGGTGGGCCCTAACCCTAACCCTAGCAGGACTCGAACTTCTGACCTCCAACGTACCAGCCGAACTTGCTAACCACTAGACCATAGACCAATAGTTACTGGACGGAGCTTGTTAGTTTGTCCGTTCAGTGTGGTGACTCATTGTGGTGACTGGTGACCAGTCAACAGTGTGGTGATTCTATACTCAGTAACAACCGGGCATGGACATTCTGAACAGAAAAACGGGATGGATATATCGGACTTCTGGGATCTCGCGGTTTAGTGGTACTGACCCCCTGGTCTCTGGCTTCTCTACCAGAGGGAGCCACGGGCGTTTAGCTGGACTGTTTACCGCGGAAAGCTTTAATCAGAATAAACATAATGACTACTAAAATCAACAGACAAACAAACATAGCAACGACGTCAACAATGTAGAATGCTACAAACGCTATAATAGGGACGGGACGTTCAACGGTACATTGTTGAATGAGAAGATGTTTCTCGGCGTCAGTCAGACGGAAGTAACGCTCATCTCGACGCGAATCAACGCAAAACGTTTTCAGTACGTCATACCAGTAAAACACGTAACCGGTCAGGGCTAAACCGATCAGACTTAAAACCATACAAACACCGCATAGAATTAGAGTTATCAGAGCCAGAATTCGTCTGCTGGTCGTGGCCGTTAAAATCGATAAAACGCCGGTTATTAATATGAATATAGAACACCATATATCGCTGTAGTAAGGCTGAATAACACCTAAACTCGCCTCTAAAATCCCGCTTAACAGTAACAACGAACTGAATACTACAAGTATTATTGAAGCTCTCAGTAACAAATTCTCCTGCAATTTTATATGGACGTTCCCGCCACCGACTACTTCCGCTGAATTGGGATCCGGTTGCCATGGCACGTGCTGTAAATTGACGCGACCTCGACCTTTATTTCCCGCCGGCGCGCCACCGCTGTTGGTCGACGCGGTCGACGGCAGCGTGTCACGTGAGCGCGGCGGTTGTTGCAGGTAGTATACAGCGTTACGATGACCATTCTCGTCGACCATCCTATCACGTGACCTGCTATCGCGGTCCAGGGTCTCCCGCGATGACGTCACGACTGGTCCAGAGCCACTACTACCGGCAGACATCTAAACCCTGTAAACAGTAAACAGACTGGAGTTTAACAGTGAATGAATTGTTCTAACCCCCAGAACCCTGACAGTGATTCTAACCCCCAGAACCCTGACAGTGATTCTAAACCCCAGAACCCTGACAGTGATTCTAACCCCCAGAACCCTGACAGTGATTCTAACCCCCAGAACCCTGACAGTGATTCTAACGCCCAGAACCCTGACAGTGATTCTAACGCCCAGAACCCTGACAGTGATTCTAACCCCCAGAACCCTGACAGTGATTCTAACGCCCAGAACCCTGACAGTGATTCTAACGCCCAGAACCCTGACAGTGATTCTAACGCCCAGAACCCTGACAGTGATTCTAACCCCCAGAACCCTGACAGTGATTCTAAACCCCAGAACCCTGACAGTGATTCTAACCCCCAGAACCCTGACAGTGATTTTAACCCCCAGAACCCTGACAGTGATTCTAAACCCCAGAACCCTGACAGTGATTGTAACATGAGAGGATCATTTAAGATACTCCAAGGTCAAGCAATCTGTCAGGTCACCGTGGTCTATGCTCCTTTCAACAACCGTATTGGACCATGTTACAGTAGTCCGGCCTAGTCGCTGTACAGTAGTCCCGGTCTTGTGGCTATAGTCTGACTCGGGCTAAAGCTAAGCTTTCACGATCGGTTATTTAACAATAAGCCTAGAACCGTGTCGTCATCTGAACCGCCCATCGCGATTTGGTCAGGGCCTCTTGCTGTTAGTCAGATTCAGTCCCCGATAAGTTAAATCGACTGACCTGTCGATGAGGAGGTCGGTAGGGCGTGGGTCCCCGGGGTATAAAACGTTACCTGTTGATTGTGTATTATATCCTGACTGCTGATCAATTAGTTTATTACAATCTGTCGCCTAACACACGCCGTACATACAGCACCTATATCTCTCAGTCACCTGCTGCTAGTGTGTCGATCGCGATATCAGCGAAATTTATATTTACTTATACTACACCGTACAAATATTAGATCTATTTCAATTTAATCACCTTGACCTAAAAATATCGGTCAAATCAGTGATTAAACTGACTAGGCAGTCTCTGGAGAGCCAGTGCCCGCGGTGGGTGGGTCGGGTCGATGGGCTTCCTATTTGATCTCGCGGTCCTCGTAAGAGAATTTCGATTATTTACAATGAGTTTGACTCGAGTCAAGTCTCAACGGGAACTGGGTGCAATTAACCACACTTGATTATGAGCAGATATAGTACAATTATGGGGTAGTTTGTTTGGGTATTAATTCAGGCTAAATCCACTGTGTCCGATACGTCACTGCGGCCACGGGTCGTAAGATTGCAGGCGATCCTCGCTGAGCGCAGATCTCATCCGGTTTCTAAGTGCGCCTCTTGTTTAGTTATAAGCTTTCTTTGGATTTTTGTTGTAAGATAAAACTTGGGCCTGAAATAGTGAAATTTTATTAAAATCCCGGCACAGTATTTAGTCTTTGGCGTTTGAATGCAATGAGCCGCGATATTATGCAACAACCGCTTCCACATCCAGAGGTGAGGGCGCTGATCACTGGATCCAGTCGGGTGCTACTACAGTGAGCTCAGAATCATTGGAACCCAAGTGAAAAAGGGTTCAGAAGTCAGTGAGCGCCCGAACGACGCAGGGCTCAAACTGCCGCCGCGTATTCCACGACCCGATTTTTATATCGCCCGCTGACTCTAGATCCACGACCGGATTTTTATATCACCCACTGACTCTCGGTCCACGACCGGATTTTATTCGAGCCCTCGACTATAGTCCACAACCGCTTTTTATGCCAATTAAATTCAATTTAACACCGGTTGAATATATTGATAGCTAGATTGATAATGGCGGCGTCTAGTGGAAGCAGCACGGCTGTTGGATCTATTGAGATTCCTCTCAGAGATACTGATGAGGTAAGTCTGTTAGTTCTATAGGAAGTTATAGATGGACACAAGCAGAGGCCACCAGTGAGTGGGGCAGTTATGAGTTATTTGTGTCGTCAGATCCGACAGATGACATGTCAACATATCATCCATCATCCATCCATTCAAATTCAATTCAATCCGATCGAATCGATTCTTTCTGTTTATTGTTGGTTGTGAAGATCAGCAGGGGGTCTAACTGCAGTTTAAGCCACTTCCTCAGGTGCAGAGGGCCGAGGGCTCCCCAGCAGCCTAGCTGTGATGAAGTCTACCCCCGAGCGAGGAGGAGGCTGCGCTGCTGCTGGTATCACTCCAGTCCCTGTGAAGCCTGTAGATCTATGTATATATTGTAGGTGATAGAGCTGGATTTAGATCAGTTACCGGACGGAGAAGAAGTGCTCAGTATATTGAAACAAGAGATGGCGCCACTGCATATCTGGGTAACACTAGGGGTAAGTTACGATCTTAAAGGAGGGGGAGCCACTGTACTGTATCGGTGAGTGATCGATGTATACCTCTCTCTCTCGTTTTCAGATTGAATATTTCAAACAAGGTCAGACAGACGACTTCGTGAAGATATTGGAAGCTTCGCGAACGGACGCGAATTTAAATTACGCTAACTTCGAGCGCGACCAAATGAGGGCGCTGGATACACTGGCGGCTTACTACGTTCAGATGGGACATCGAGAAAAAAACAAAGAATCAAAACGTGATTTATTCAACAAAGCGACGTTGCTATATACGACCGCTGATAAAATCATAATGTACGATCAGAATCATTTATTGGGTCGAGCGTACTTTTGTTTAGTGGAGAGCGATAAAATGGACCAGGCCGACGCGCAGTTTAACTTTGTATTAAATCAGGTGAGTTTAATGTTCATTCAGGGGGAGGGAGGGTTTGTTGTTATAGATCCTTCAACGATATGTGCGTTTAAGTCTGGTTGTAGTTTTGACGATCAGTGACGACTTATTCAAATGATGACTTACACTTAGTAAAAAGAATTAGAAATAAAAAATTGAGACTCAAAAATAGAGATGACTTCAGTATTGTGACGACTTATTCAAATGATGACTTACACTTAGTAAAAAGAATTAGAAATAAAAAATTGAGATTCAACAATTGAGATGACTTCAGTAATGTGACGACTTATCCAAATAATGACTTACATTTGGTCAATTAGGGCTTTTTACTTTGTACAGAGCATCTGAATATGGTAGTAGTAATAATAATGATAATAAATTGTATTTGGATTAATTTGTTTAATCTGTTGTTGTTTCTAGGGTAGTAACAATATCCCGTCGTTGCTAGGTAAAGCGTGTATTGCGTTTAATAAGAAGGATTATCGCGGTGCTCTGGCGTTTTATAAGAAAGCTCTTCGCACTAACGTGAACTGTCCCGCGTCAGTTAGACTCGGTATGGGCCATTGTTTCGTAAAACTAGCCAAATTAGAAAAAGCCAGGTGAGTGAAATTATACCCTCTGAACTCAGGGGCCAGTTGCTCAATAACCGGTGGATAAATACCATAGTAACAATGAAATTTCAATTGTCACTATGTCAACTATCCACTGATTAACTCTAGCCAACTTTTGAGCAACTGGACCCTGAACTTCAGAATCATTTCAATATAGAATAACGCGTGAAATCTCTTACTCTCCAGAAACCAGTTCCACAATTCTCTCTTGGTTCAGATTTGACTTGTTTTAGTTTTCACATTTAGACAGTTAAAACATTAGATATGAACTAATTTGAACTAGATTAAACTAGAAAGTAGAACTGAGTCCAGAACTGAAAAACTGTGGAACTGAGTCCAGAACTGGCAAATTGTGGAACTGAGTCCAGAACTGGCAAACTGTGGAACTGAGTCCAGAACTGGCAAAATGTGGAACTGAGTCCAGAACTGAAAAACTGTGGAACTGAGTCCAGAACTGCTAACTGTGGAACTTTGGTTCTTTGTGTGCAGGTTCTTTGGGTTTCCAATTCTAAAACTAACAAACAAGTATTTTGGTATATTTTGTTGTAGGTTGGCGTTTGAGAGAGCTTTAGAATTAGATTGTAATTGTGTTGGAGGACTGGTCGGTCTGGCGATTCTAGAACTGAATCAGAAAACTCAAGATTCCATTAAGAACGGCGTTCAACTATTATCACGAGCTTACACTATTGATTCTACTAATCCGATGGTTCTTAATCATTTAGCAAATCATTTCTTCTATAAAAAGGTAAAATATTTGTGTTGGTTAAAAATCTTATGTGTTTTTAACTATTTTTAGCTCTAACTAACTTTCTTAAAAACTGATCTCGGAAATAAAGATGAATTCATATCTGACTACGGCTACTATTTGAAGAGTAGTTTCTACTCTTTTCAGATCTCGACTTCTCTCTCAAAAATACAAAATTCAGGATCATTTCCAGTTCATGTTTTATCAAAATAATATTTTTCTTTACATCAAATTATTCTCTATTTCGTTGCAAACTTCTACAATGAAAGATAATCAGGTCTGTAGATAATTGATCGTATTTTGATGTATTTGTTTTGATTCACTATTTGTAGGACTATCAGAAAGTGCAACATTTAGCACTACACGCGTTTCACAACACGGAGAATGAATCGATGAGAGCTGAAAGTTGTTATCAGTTAGCACGAGCGTTTCATGTTCAGGGTGATTACGACCAAGCGTTTCAATATTATTATCAATCAACACAGTTTTCATCTCCGACGTTCGTTCTACCGTTTTTCGGACTCGGACAGATGTATATTTACCGTGGCGATACTGAAAACGTGAGTATTTATTGAACCCGATACCGACAGTAAACCTCAGTGTTCCACTTAAACCAGGACTAAAACTATTAGTCCCAGTTATAGATTGATCAATACGATTTAGATGACTGAGGCTGACTGAAGTATCTCTTGACGTGTCCACTAGATGTCTCTGATTGTTAAGTTCTTAATTCCTCCAAAAGGTGTCTCTGTCTGATTGTATGATACCTAATGACAAATCTTACAAAATTTTTACTCAAGGTTTTGAGACCCTCGATATTGTTAACTGCTGTCTCAATGTGAAGTACCTAGCTCCTCCACTAGGTGTCTCTGTGAAGTACCTAACTCCTCCACTAGGTGTCTCTGATTGTGAAGTACCTAACTCCTCCACTAGGTGTCTCTGATTGTTTTATTCACAGGCTGCCGTCGCGTTTGAGAAAGTTTTAAAAGCTCAAGCAGGAAATTACGAAACGATGAAAATATTGGGTTCGTTGTATTCAAATTCTAAAGATCAAACTAAACGAGATACCGCAAAGGTAAATTAATATCGCCACCTGGTGGATCCTCACTCGCCGCAGTCAACCGAATTCTCAATAATAATTTTCTCTCGTTATTCAGCAACATTTACGGAAGGTCACGGAACAGTTTCCGGACGACGTCGAAGCTTGGATCGAATTGGCTCAGATTCTCGAACAATCGGACATCCAGGGGGCGTTAGCTGCGTATAATACAGCTACGAATATATTAACGGAGAAAGTACAAGCGGATATCCCACCAGAAATACTCAATAATATAGCAGCATTACAGTTCAGACTGGGAAACTTAGAGAAAGCTAAGGTATTCATTATTACACTTTCACAGTTCAGGATCCACTTCCACAGTTCTGGATCCACTTCCACAGTTCTGGATCCACTTCCACAGTTCTGGATCCACTTCCACAGTTCTAGACCCAGTTCCACAGTTCTGGATCCACTTCCACAGTTCTGGATCCACTTCCACAGTTCTGGATCCACTTCCACAGTTCTGGACCCAGTTCCACAGTTCTGGACCCAGTTCCACAGTTCTGAATCCACTTCCACAGTTCTGGACCCAGTTCCACAGTTCTGAATCCACTTCCACAGTTCTGGACCCAGTTCCACAGTTCTGAACTTATTTCCACACAGTTTAGAATATTTAGTTTATTGTCGCTGTTTGTTTGAAAGAGATATTTATGTGAATTTCAGGAGAATTATGAACAGTCTTTGGAGAGATCGAAATCCGAGGCTCTTCACGATGAAACGTACTATAACGCTATATCAGTATCGACGACCTACAATCTCGCACGACTCAACGAGAGTTTAAACGAATTCGAGAAAGCGGAAACTTTATATAAAAACATCCTTCGAGAACATCCGAATTACGTCGACTGTAAGCTGCTGCCATCTACAGGCATTATTCTATACTACCTCTGCCTAATCCGGATCAGTCATAACTTTAATTCAAAAACTTGTATTAAATTTTTAGGCTTGTCTTAAGTTGTTTGGTTCTAAAACTGAGGTGGTTTTAAACCTAATCTATAACTGTGGAACTTCGTGGGAAAAGATGAATATCAACTGATCTGTATTAAGCCGTGTGTTTGATTGTTGGTTGTAACTATGGTAATTGATTATTGACAGGTTATCTGCGGCTGGGTTGCGTGGCTCGCGATAAAGGACAGATTTACGAAGCGTCTGAATGGTTTAAAGAAGCCCTCGGTATAAACCAGGATCACCCGGACGCTTGGTCTCTCATCGGTAATCTACATCTAGCTAAACAGGAATGGGGTCCGGGTCAGAAGAAATTCGATCGAATTCTACAGAATCCCGTTACCAAGGACGACCCGTATTCTATGATAGCTCTCGGTAACGTGTGGTTACAAACTCTACATCAGCCAATGAGAGATAAGGAGAAGGTATATAGTACGTTTCTAGTTTTGAGTATGAGCGCTGGGTATTTATTGGTGATGATGATTATATATTTGTAGGAGAAGAGACATCAGGATCGCGCTTTAGGTCATTATAAACACGTCCTCAGAAACGACAGTCAGAATATCTGGGCAGCTAATGGTATAGGTATGTACACATCGATTACTGTCTGTCTGTCTGTCTGTCTGTCTGTCTGTCTGGCTGGCTGGCTGGCTGTCTGTCTGTCTGTCTGTCTGTCTGTCTGTATGTCTGTTTGTCTGTCTGTCTGGCTGTCTGTCTGTCTGTCTGTCTGTCTGTCTGTCTGTCTGTCTGTCTGTCTGTCTGTCTGTCTGTCTGTCTGTCTGTCTTCTGCCTGTCTATGTCTCTGCCTGTCTACATCTCTGTGTCTGTTTGTCTGTCTTGTTTATTGTGTGTTGTATATGGTGTGTTGTTTATTGTATGTTGTATATTGTAGGTTGTATGTTGTATATGGTGTGTTGTATATGGTATGTTGTATATTGTAGGTTGTATGTTGTATATTGTAGGTTGTATATTGGCTCATAAAGGATGTATAAATGAAGCGAGAGATGTATTTGCTCAAGTTCGTGAAGCGACAGCTGAATTCCCCGATGTTTGGTTGAATATCGCTCATATTTACGTTGAACAGAAACAATACGTCGCGGCAGTTCAAATGGTACGTTTAGTTCACTGAACACTCACCAGGGGGATCCGTGATTGCTATATAGTATATGATAGTTGGCAGTACAATCACTAGGGGGTGTTAGTAGTTATTGTCTGTATGTTTTCAGTATGAGAATTGTTTGAAGAAGTTTTTCAAACACACAAACACCGATGTGATGATGTATCTAGCAAGAGCTTATTATAAAGCTGGGAAATTACGAGAATGTAAACAAACACTACTGAAGGTTAGTGAGACAAAACCCCCCTCCTTCCTCTAACCCCCCTCCTCCTCCCTGTACCCTCCCTCTAACCCCCTATCTCTAACCCCATTCTCCTCCCTCTAACCCCCTCTCCTTCCTCTAACCCCCCTCTCCTCCCTGTACCCCTCTCCCTCTAACCCCCATCCCTCTAACCCCCTATCTCTAACCCCATTCTCCTCCCTCTAACCCCCTCTCCTTCCTCTAACCCCCTCTCCTCCCTCTAACCTCCTCCCTGTACCCCCCTCTCCTCCCTATAACCCTCCTCTCCTGCATGTTCCCCCTCTCCTCCCTCTAACCCCCTCCTCCCTGTACCCCCTATCTCTAACCCCTCTCCATCTAACCCCCTCTCCTCCCTGTACCCCCTATCTCTATCCTCCCTGTACCTCCCCTCTAACCCCCTCTCCTCCCTGTACCTCCCCTCTAACCCCCTCTCCTTACTCTAACCCCCTCTCCTTACTCTAACCCCCTCTCCCTGTACCCCCTCTCCTTACTCTAACCCCCTCTCCTTACTCTAACCCCCTCTCCTCCCTGTACCCCTCTCCCTGTACCCTCTCTCCCCATGTCCCCCCTTTCCATACTGCTGGATAAACTGTAAGTAGATATTTGATATGGTTTATTACAGACTCGACACGTGAACCCATCTGATACAGTTATACTGTATAACATAGCTTTAGTTCAACAGAAATTAGCAACATCGATTCTTAAAGATGAGAAAAGTAATTTGAAAACTGTTTTATCAGCTGTGAAAGATTTAGAACTCGCTCAAAGGTAAATTCTCAGAAAATCTATTTCAAGTGATTGATATTTCAAGTGATTGAGATTTCCGATGATTGAGATTTTTGGTTGTAATTTTCAGATATTTCACGTATTTGAGTCAGTTTGGAGATCGAATGAAGTTTGATTTAAATCAAGCTTTAACGGAATCCAGGTAAATACAACATTTTATTTATAAATTTAAGTCGACCTGGTTCAGAGTCGACCTGGTTCAGAGTTGACCTGGTTCAGAGTTGACCTGGTTCAGAGTTGACCTGGTTCAGAGTTGACCTGGTTCAGAGTTGACCTGGTATTGGACCTTATTTCCATTTGACCTGGTTCCAAACTAACCTGGTTCAGAGTGGCCTGGAAATCGGGGAATTTTCTTTCAAAGAAAATTTTAAAGTTTAATAAGGTCGAGGAAATATATTGAGATTGTTGGACTTAGTCTAAAATCTAACAGCTTCCATCTATGTCTTACGTATTTGACCTAGTCAATTGATTGGCCGATCGAATCAGGGCAAACAACGTGTATGTGAGGGAATAGTGGCGCCATCTATATTGAGTACAGAGTAAATGAATAGTTTATTTGTAGGCAATGTTCAGATTTATTGAGTCAAGCTCAGTACCACGTAGCGCGAGCGAGAAAAATAGATGAGGAAGAGAAAGCAGCGAGAAAACGACAAGAAGAAGAAAGACAAGCTATAAAACAACAAGCCATGGAAAAACTGGTAAACAGAGCCACCTGGTGTCTGCACGACGCACTAACACCTCAATACAGAGCCACCTGGTGTCTGTGCGACGCACTAAAACCTCAAAACAGAGCCACCTGGTGTCCGCGCGACGCACTAACACCTCAATACAAATACAGAGCCACCTGGTGTCTGTGTAACGCACTATCTAACGTGTTATTTTTTTTTAGATGGAGAAAAAACGTCAAAAAGACGAACAAGAAAAACATTTATTGGAACAACGAGCGAAATTCATCGAGAAAACTAAAAATCTAATGATCGTTGAGGAAAAAGAGGAGCGACCGAGAAAGTCCGGCGGAGGAAAGGTAACAATATATCCGGGGAGCTTATGTCCGTTGTATCCATGGATACCCGTACTGTAAACACGGTGTTGTATTGTTGTATTTATAGCGTTCTAAGAGAGATGAAGATGATATAATAGATGATGACAGCGATAACGAGGCTCCGCGTCGTAAAAAACGTAATAAACGAGGGGGCGCCGGTAGTGACTCGGAACCAGAGTTAGACGAGGACGGAAATCCAGTTACTACTCGTAAACGCTCCAGACGGTACGTGTATATCACTATGACATCATCACTGTGCGTGTATATCACTATGACATCATCACTGTGCGTGTATATCACTATGACATCATCACTGTGCGTGTATATCACTATGACATCATCACTGTGCGTGTATATCACTATGACATCATCACTGTGCGTGTATATCACTATGACATCATCACTGTGCGTGTATATCACTATGACATCATCACTGTGCGTGTATATCACTATGACATCATCACTGTGCGTGTATATCACTATGACATCATCACTGTGCGTGTATATCACTATGACATCATCACTGTGCGTGTATATCACTATGACATCATCACTGTGCGTGTATATCACTATGACATCATCACTGTGCGTGTATATCACTATGACATCATCACTGTGTGTGTATCACTATGACATCATTAAGGTAACTGAGTAACCATAGATATTTTGATGATGTCATAGGGTGATTATTATATTTATAGGGAAGGTGAAGGTAAACGTGGAGAACGTAAACAAAGGAAAACGAAACAATCGAAGAGAAAGAAAGAATCGGTAACCGGCGACGACGGATTAACGGCTAAACAGAGACGTAAAGTTGTATCCAAGGCGATCATTTCATCGAGTGAAGGAAGCGACTCGGAAACTGAAAAATTAAAAATAGATAACGATAATGAGGGGTAAGTTATATGAGGGGATGAGACTGAAGAGAGAGAGGGAGGGAGTAGAGAGGAGGGAGGGGGAGTAGGGGGTCAAGAGAATAGAGGGAGGGGGAAATGTACAGAGACTATTATCGCGTTGTGTAATTATTCTCATCGTAGTGTTGTTAGTGAAACTGAAGATGGCGCTCCCGGAAAAAGACGTCGTATTCTATCGTCTGCCAGTGAAAGTGACGAAGGTCGTAAGTCGAGGTCAAGGTCACGTAGTCGATCGAAGTCAAGGTCACGTTCAGCATCCGGGTTTGTTGATTGTATTCGATCTATTTCTGTTTGATTGATTGATTGATTGATTGATTGATTGACTGATTGATTGTCAGGTCTTCGTCTGTATGTTACAATCATATTCTATTGATTTTTTATTTATAGATCTCGCTCAAAGTCAAGGTCGAAATCAAGATCGAAGTCCCGTTCAAGGTCGATGTCAAAATCACGGTCGAAGTCCAGGTCAAAATCGAGATCCCATTCAAGGTCGAAATCTCGCTCTCGTTCAAGGTCGAAATCCCGCTCTCGTTCAAGGTCAAAATCTCGGTCTCGTTCAAGGTCGAAATCTCGGTCTCGTTCAAGGTCGAAATCCCGATCTAGGTCACCATCGAGGTCGAGATCAGCATCACCGGCAGCTCAGAGCGGTTCAGATCAGGAACAGAAGAAAGATGGAGCCACTGGTTCCGATAGTGAATAAACTAGCAATATACATAATTATTTGATTGTAAAAAAATTGAAAATTTAAAACTGAAATATGCTGGCATTTATAACAACACTGTGTAAACTGTTTAAATATTTGTGGTGTATAAATAAAATATTTCTAATCTGAAATCAGATTGTTATCGGTAACTGCCCTGTTTTTACACACGTGAGGAACCAAGAGATAGTGACAGTGATAGCAGCTTAGGAAGCTGAAAACTTAGCATCTTCTATGACTAAAAGCACACGTGTTAGTTAGTGCTCGGGCTCATACGGGGCCGAAATATTGATTGAACTCAGATCATCCAACATACCAGCTGCGCAGATGAATTCGTAATGAAACACCCGTCAATGAATGTCTGATAGTCGTCTTTCCGATTTCCACAGTTCGGGGATTCCCCGGGTTTCCCAGTAACAGCAGGTTACGCGTAATTGATGTCGGTTCGACGTGAGTAGAATTAGATTGTGCGTGTATTTAGGCTTTCTTTCGATGTTCATATATCTATGGGTTTGGATTTATGGGCCAGTAACGGTGTCAGGGCGTAGCGGGCATTTCATCGCTACCTATAAACATAAACTAAGTGATTACTGACGTCACTGTTAGAAGGGAAACATTCATTATTATAGGCCAAAGCGAAAGTGAGTTTGTTACATTTTTCATATTTTTGACTATTTTTAAGTCGTTTTCCGAGTCACCCGATATTCAAAGTCGGTAGATTCGCCGAGATGTTACGGACTGCTGATGATTTATATATTTGAAAAATGAAACTGTTTTGTTCTTCTATGGATTTCAGTGAAATCCACTACTGAAAGGTCTTCACATGACAACACGTTCAGTCGATAAAAGGTTGTCCTACATAAATCCCAGACAGGATTGACATTTAAAGCCCAACTTGTTTTTGCTGTTATGTAAGTTGAATATTTCAGGTATAAACTCGGGAAATCTGCGATCAAAAATCGCGCAATAATTTTTCTGCTGTATTTTCAGTCAGACAAAATGTTTAAAAAGGGAGGAGAGGAAAAGTTGCGGCATCTTCCTAACCATTTCTGGTACACAGACAGCGAGCGTTCGTGTTTACAGTTTCAACTGTTAACAACTGATACTACACAATATCTGGGTAGCAAGCTTAACGAATTCAACACAAACCTTGATGATGAAGATGGTGGTAAAACGGATGATATTCTCGGTGATTTTTACCGCACGGCTACTGGAAATTTGAGAATACTTGTAGAGTATCAACTCGCCTTGTCGAACAGAACTTCAGATATTGAAAAAACGTTGAAGGATTTCGGGAGTCTAAGATACAACTCACTTTCCGGCTTGCGAAGTGTCGTGGCTCTGACAGACTGCGCTTATGTTTGTTATAAAGATCACCAATACGAAAAAGCGGAACAACTTTTCGAAGAAGCCACGAAATTGTACGATGAAAATGCGCTTGCTAGAATATTAGCGAGGGGTGAAATAGCGTATTCACATCGGCGACTAGGTCCCAGACACATACACAAGGGTAAACTCATGTTTGCCGATATACTCGACAACATAGATGAACACATCGATGTCGTGAAGCCACGAAACGTGGTGGAAATCCTGAAAGCAATTTTTCAAGTGGAGTTTTGCACACTGGTCGACAGGCGCTTGAACATATCTCTGATACTGGAATGTCCAGAAGAGTTCGACGTCTATTCCGACGCGCATGATACCGATGTAAAAAAAGCAGCTACGATTATTCAAAATCTACTCGACAGAAATGTCCACCCGATTTTAACCGGTCGCGCCTGGGCTCACATTATTGAAATAGCCCATCGTTATGTCAAAGCCCCACACGTTTTAAAAAAGTTGAAACCGGCGCAGTTTAAATTAAAAGAATCTGATATTTTACCGAAAAAATATGCGGATATTCCCGGAGCTCTGAACCAGTTCTACATTGAGTATCGTGAGTCTGAGGACAAGAAAACGTTAACGATTTTGGGTCGTTTGCTAAGACACGATAGACAAATTGATAAACGAAATGATAAAGCCATCGAAATATGTAAACGCGCACTTGAATTTGGAAAACAAAAATCTTGTTATCATCAATTGAGCATCATTTACAGAAATAAAGCCTTCGACGACTACGACAACAAATTGCGTTTAAGATTTGAAAGATTGGCGCTGTCTACAGAACGTCCTCCTCCGCTGGAAGTCGATTGTCGCGGCCGAATTAAACATTTGACCGTTCCACCGATAGAAATTGACAGCTTTCCTCGAAAATACAACTATAAATACCGCAGAATTATATCTGTACCGGGTTAGTATACGGACAGGGATGTGGGGATCCATTTCCCCGGTCTAGAGTTTGGGTTCAAGTTTGATAGAATTACGTTTCATCAATTTTTTAAACTATGTTTTCCTTTTGTTTTTCTTCAGATGATGAAAATATGAAGCTAGCTTTGCGTTACATAGAACAAGCTCATCAAATGGACGTTAACGCGATCACATTTCTGAAAGAAAAAGCGCACATTTTGTCCTGTCTTTCTAAAGATCTCGAAGAGCGTTTTGACGAAATTTACGATCTTTTGGACAAGGGTTTAAAGGCAAATGTATTTCAACCGAAGCGCGATTGCGGCGAGGTCTATGAAATGATGGCTTCACTTTGTAGAAAAACGACAAAACGTCACGATGATTTCCGTGCTATGTATCACAAAGCCGTAGAGAATATGGGAGAAATGGGCATGCTTCCCCCTGTAGCGTTCCCAGATCTGCGTGACATTCTTCACAAGGCGGCAGAAGAGTCAAACAACCCGCACGATGCTTTGCGAGCATATGAGGAGTTGGTAGATTTGTACGACGCGACTGGACAGATGCATAAAGCCGTGGCCGGATTCCTGGTTTTAGCCTTAGTACAAACTGAAGTGAAGAGCGATAAAGAGAAACTGATTTTAGGACGACTCGTGACGACCTACGTTCATATGTACGATTATAGAAGGGCTATGCACTGTCTGAATCAGCTGATTGAAAACTGCGATGGGTTGCGCAATAGCGGGATTACCGCCGAGCTTTACTGGAGAGTTCGCAAAAACAACAAGCAGTTTAAATTGGTAATTGACGAGGTTTATCCTGACGCGGCGCAAACTCCAGTCTTGTTAGTCGTGTCTGCGAAGGACAGCAGTCGAGAGATAGCGCAGAATGTGGGCGACTCGATCAGACAACTCGGCTTCACAAACTTATTGAATCCACAGATTGATGGGTTACCAGGTCAACCAAATATCGGTCAGTTCAGAGAACCGATTGAACAGTCGAAGATGATATTGATTTTGTTCACGGAAGAAATGTTCGCGGACAACGAAATAGGTGTGGTCATTCGAGAATGCGCACAGATGAAATATCACCGTCAAGTGATCACTCTTTTCGCCCCGGGGGTCAAGGAAAAATCCGCCGAACTCGACCGGCACGATGCCGAAGATATTTTCATGATATGTCGCAATTTTTCCAACGTGCAAGTTCCGCGCAATGCGCAGGGATACGATAAATTCGATGAAAGATTTGTGGAGTCGATTCTTGAGCGGAATCGGTCACTGGTGTACGGTGTTTCTGATCTGTAAACCCGAGCTGCTATATATAGTATCGGTTCCGACTTCCAGATATTTGTTCCCGCTACCTTCAAAATCTGTGGACTAAAAACTAGAAAGTCACGGAGTGCAATATTTAGTTAATCTAATTTGCAAATTATATCTATGTTTTTTTCCAGAATTTTACAGAAATTGACCTTATGAAAATCATGTGTCTCATTCTCAGTTCTGGATCCGTCAAGTTTGTGTACACGACTGTTCGATATTTCCTTATGTACAATTAGGTCTACAAATGGAATAACCGGTGATAACATGTGATAACATGTGATAATTATTTTCTTTTTAAATTATAAGTAGCTTCATTAACCGAGGAACATGTACAGTATATAGATATGTTTAAGTCTTTTGAAAAGATATTTTTAGCGAAACTGTTGATATTAACAGTTAAATTATAACCGAATCATAATTCAAAAAAATGTTAGTTAGGAATCGTAGAAATTTAGATATATAACAAAAAACAAGAATAATATGCGCTAATAATAATACATGATGAACAATAAGGCGATAAGTATAAACAAAATGAGTATCGATCGAGTATCGATCGAGTATAGATCGAGTATCGATCGAGTATAGATCGAGTATAGATCGAGTATAGATCGAGTATCGATCGAGTATAGATCGAGTATCGATCGAGTATAGATCGAGTATAGATCGAGTATCGATCGAGTATCGATCGAGTATAGATCGAGTATCGATCGAGTATCGATCGAGTATCGATCGAGTATCGATCGAGTATCGATCGAGTATAGATCGAGTATAGATCGAGTATCGATCGAGTATAGATCGAGTATAGATCGAGTATAGATCGAGTATCGATCGAGTATAGATCGAGTATAGATCGAGTATCGATCGAGTATCGATCGAGTATAGATCGAGTATCGATCGAGTATCGATCGAGTATCGATCGAGTATCGATCGAGTATCGATCGAGTATAGATCGAGTATAGATCGAGTATTGAGGGTGGAGCTGGTCAATGATGGAAAATGATTTTATAATGTTTAATCTAGATTTAAATCTTAGTTAGATAGTCTAGATAATTCTAACCCATAGAAGCAAAAATAGTACAAATCTCATTTCTAATGAGTAATGTTTATCAAGCGAACGTTTTCGGGAGTTACGTTATCCCCTCTTCAGGCATAGCGCAAGTGATTAAACATGTCATGCTGGTATTTATATAGAATAAGGCGAAGCTAATTACAAAAGATTTCAAAAATTACTGAGTGACAAGATAATTATAAAACAAAGATAATTAATTACACATTGTTTGCTATAAATTTATACGCGTTGTATTTTATTCTAATACTCTTAAGTTATTTATTTCAAAAAAGAAAAAATTTCCAAAAAACTGAAAAATTGTCGTCGTCTTTAGAAAGTAATTCATGGTGAATATGTTCTAGGTTAGTAGTGAGATTGATGATCACCTAGGCTCAGTTCTACTGTCGTGAGTTAGAGTTAAAGTTAGTTCATATTCAATGAGTTAACTCAGAACTGTGGAATTGGACCCTGGACCAACACGATCATCCCTGTGCCGGGTATCACGCTTCTAGGCCCACGCCATACTGCCCCGAGCCGGGCAACTGCAGCCGGACAGATTCAGCTATCACTCTAACAGTCTACTCTTGACGGTGTCTTCTAAGGAGAGGAGAGACCCTATCCACACTGCTGTTAGGACGCAGACCGGAAGAAACCGGCTCAGGAGCAGACCTTATCCACACTGCTGCTAGAGGGATGCTCCGAGAAGACCCTATCCGACCACACTGCTGCTAGAAAGGAGGGCTCCGATGAGTTCCTATCCGACCACACTGCTGATTGAAGGGAGGGCTCCGAGGAGACCCTATCCGACCACACTGCTGCTAGAAGGGAGGGCTCTGAGGAGACCCTATCCGACCACACTGCTACTTGAAGGGAGGGCTCCGAGGAGACCCTATCCGACCACACTGCTGCTAGAAGGGAGGGCTCTGAGGAGACCCTATCCGACCACACTGCTGCTAGAAGGGAGGGCTTTGAGGAGACCCTATCCGACCACACTGCTGCTTGAAGGGAGGGCTCCGAGGAGACCCTATCCGACCACACTGCTGCTAGAAGGGAGGGCTCCGGATAGAAACTATGAAAAGATAATTTTTTTTATAGCAATTTATTCTTTAATTTTCACAGAGTTTTTACAAATGAAAATAATCAGGATCAATATCGTTTCTCGTCGGTAATTAGCCAAATCGCTCAGTTACACATATACAACTGTCCGCTGCTGGTCACGTGACCGTCGTGTTGTTACTATAGTTCATCAGATTAATACCAGTCATTGTTATCATTAATTTCGTTACCATAGTAATAATCAGCGTCATCGGGTCGTTTACCTAGAGCCGGGGTCGACAATAGATTAAAGCGTTTCCTCAACGCTCGAGGACTCTTATAGCGTTTACCCAACGCCGGACCCGCCAAATTATGACGTTTTCCCAACGCTGGACCCTGCAACAACCAACGCGCACGACGTTCTATTGTTGTACGCTTACCTAACGCTGGAACGGACATTCCCGAAAATTTCTTGCCGATTAATTTCGGAAAGTCGGCGTAATAATGAGACGGGGTCTTTTTACTGAGGGTTAATTCCTGGTTGTCATGGATACGACGTTTACCTAACGCTGCCATTGTTAATCCACGTATACGTTTACCTAACGCCGCTGTCGTTAAGCCG
>NW_027437484.1:0-2500 GCF_964204645.1 Tubulanus polymorphus | reverse complement strand
TCACAGTTAACTCTAACTCACAACTGTAGAACTGGATCCCATCCTTTTACTACAATCATCACTGTTTCCGGCTTATATCTCATTCAGTACAGTATGAACACTTCTAATCCCCTTACCTTTCCTTACCTTCCCCTCCTCCAAAAAAACAACATTCTTATTTAAATAGAATCCTACACGAGACAATCTGAGAATCTGAGAAGAATCTTTTAAAATAATCCCATATCATCGTTACCATGGGCAACAGAGAAACCGCATACCGCGGACAAAAATCTTAATATCAACTAAATATTAATAATCAGCAGGGTACCACTACAGTGATGGGTTAGAGGGGAGCGGGGGGAGAGGGGCGTTTAGGGGGGTTGTGCTGATTATTTGGACAGGTGGACCGGTAATGTATATTATACCCGCAGGCTTCAGGAATAATTCTATACAAACACCAGAAAATCGGCGACTGAAAAATTCATCACTAAATCCACGATTTGTTTATATTATTAATTATATCCTAAAGCGGGTCGGTGGCGGCGGCGGCGGCGGCGGCGGCGGCGGCGGCGGCGGCGGCGGCGTCGGCGGCGGCGGCGGCGGCGGCGGCGGCGGCACCACTGAACACAACTAGACGAGTAGTTTAATACGCCATTATCAAATCGACCAGTTACTTCCGGTTCAGTCGTTAGAATTAAACTTCAGTAAATTCACTGAGTCTCAGTACTACAGGGGCCGTCTCATCATCTCACAGATCAGTGTTCGTATTACGAGTAACATTGAAACGCTCCCTCCCAGCTCTGCATACGGTTCATGGTCCTGTGAGTTTGGCTGTCGGTGTCTTTTGACGAGTATCTTAAAACTTGGGTGAGCAGTGACATCAGAGTGTTCCTTAACAATGGATAAAGTTTATCAAGATATAGCCACAATGAACTGAGGACAGGACGGGCCTCGTCGAGGACAGGACGGGCCTCGTCGAGGACAGGACGGGCCTCGTCGAGGACAGGGCGGGCCTCGTCGAGGTCAGGACGGGCCTCGTCGAGGACAGGACGGGCCTCGTCGAGGACAGGACGGGCCTCGTCGAGGACAGGACGGGCCTCGTCGAGGACAGAATGGGCCTCGTCGAGGACAGGACGGGCCTCGTCGAGGACAGGACGGGCCTCGTCGAGGACAGAATGGGCCTCGTCGAGGACAGGACGGGCCTCGTCGAATGAACTGACGACAGACTGATGATGTGCTGCTGCCCTTGGTTTTTAAAAATATCAAACACGACTCGATTTAGAATAAATTCACGCTGAATTTCCGAGTTTTTCGCGCAGCAAAAATAAAATTACAGTAATTGAAAAATGATCTGGAGAATGAACTGATCACGTGACCCCCACACACGCGTGCACGAAACGACGGGCAGACGATTCATCTTTCATATTGTAATTCTTTCAAGCGCGACCCAGGCAAGCGAGGTTCACTATACTCCCTAAAGATTTTCCTCGTCACAAATTATAACGGTTAACGATTTGCCGTGATGGAATTTTTGAATTATTTTTGGGGCTCGACACTTACAGATAATTATCGCGATTTTTAGATTTATTTTTAGTAGATTCGGCCGAAAAATAGATCAGAACGTCATCAAATTAGAATCATAATTTCTAAGTTTAGAATTTAGAAAATTTGATGAAAATTGTTTCCCTTTTGCCTTTTCTGCCTTAACTGAAGGGTAAATCCCGCTGCGGTATTTTGGACTCTTTTGTCGCTCGACGAGATACAAAAAATGATGAGTTGATGAAATTGTTTTTTAGAAGCGACGCGCAGTTTGGACAATTCCGGTTCCGGTTACAGTAAATATTTAATTCACTCAGTTGCCGTTATATGTGTGTGTGGAGAGAGGTTTCACATAACCCACATTCTCCCTCTCCCTCTCCCTCTCCCTCTCCCTCTCCCTCTCCCTCTCCCTCTCCCTCTCCCTCTCCCTCTCCCTCTCCCTCTCCCTCTCCCTCTCCCTCTCCCTCTCCCTCTCCCTCTCCCTCTCCCTCTCCCTCTCCCTCTCCCTCTCCCTCTCCCTCTCCCTCTCCCTCTCCCTCTCCCTCTCCCTCTCCCTCTCCCTCTCCCTCTCCCTCTCCCTCTCCCTCTCCCTCTCCCTCTCCCTCTCCCTCTCCCTCTCCCTCTCCCTCTCCCTCTCCCTCTCCCTCTCCCTCTCCCTCTCCCTCTCCCTCTCCCTCTCCCTCTCCCTCTCCCTCTCCCTCTCCCTCTCCCTCTCCCTCTCCCTCTCCCTCTCCCTCTCCCTCTCCCTCTCCCTCTCCCTCTCCCTCTCCTCTCACTCTCCCTCTCCCTCTCCCTCTCCCTCTCCCTCTCCCTCTCCCTCTCCCTCTCCCTCTCCCTCTCACTCTCCCTCTCCCTCTCCCTCTCCCTCTCCCTCTCCCTCTCCCTCTCCCTCTCTTTCGCCCGGCCCGTGGGTGAGGAGAGAGTGAAGTGTATCACACACTAGTCACAAGTCGATCGCGTATCGTTAATAAAACTGACTAAT
>NW_027437483.1:0-49000 GCF_964204645.1 Tubulanus polymorphus | reverse complement strand
CTCCATTCAGAGAGACTTACTTGATTTGATAGAAATATCTGATCACATTTTCTCTTTCTTCTCTCACATTTCTGAACACAACTTTACTGTTACTTAGATACGTCGTTTCAATAGCATCCCAGTTAGTAGCGAGCACACTAGCCAGTTCCTAGAAATATTCATCATATTAGTGAGATCCTAGAAATATTCATCATATTAGTGAGATCCTAGAAATATTCATTATTACAGTCAGATCCTAGAAATATTCATCATATTAGTGAGATCCTAAAAATATTCATTATATTGTAGCAGTCAGACCCTAGAAATGATGATAGTATACATACCGGTTCAATAGGTAAATCTACGAATGTCCATTGTTGTGATCCGGGTTGAGGAGGAGGAGGTCCAGCTGGTTCTAATGGTTCTAATGGTTCTATCGGTTCTATCGGTTCTGGTGTTTTACTCTTTTTACCCGATCTTCCTCTTTTTGCTGAACCTTTAGGAGATGATTTCTCTTTCCCCGATCCACCACTACGTTTACCACTGCTCTCTCTACTTTTAGATTTATTAGGAGATTTATTACGTGACGGTGAACCTTTAGCGGAACCACTTCGAGAGCCTACAAATAAATATATACTATATTTACCAGCGGCAGCAGCAGCAGCAGCAGCAGCAGCAGCAGCAGCAGCAGCAGCAGCAGCAGCAGCAGCAGCAGCAGCAGCAGCAGCAGCAGCAGCAGCAGGTGTTTCAGTGTTATACATGTATTTTACCTGTTCTAGATTTTTTCGATGCAGGTCTTGATGTTTGAGGTTGATCAGCAGCTGCAGCAGACGGCACCTCAGCAATCTCTACCTGTAAAACACTAACACATGAGAGGGGAGCATGGTGAGGGGAACATTTGGTGAGGGGAGCACAGTCCGGATGAGGGTAACACGGTGAGGGGAGCACAGTCGGGACGAGGGTAACACGGTGAGGGGAGCTGAAACGAGGATGAGGGGAGGGTAAAACGGTGAGATATTTACCGGTTTTTCCACTGTCTCCACCGGTTTCTGTTCCTCTATTGTTATTTCCGATTGTTCAACTGGATTTGATTCTTCTTCAGTTTTACCTCCTTCCAACTGTAACAGAGATAGAGGTTGATAAAGAGGTATAAGAGAGGTGAGAGAGAGGTATAAGAGAGGTATTACCTGAGCTAGTGTATCCTCTAGTATTTTCTCTGTCTCTAAATAAACTGCTTCCTCATTCAATGTTCCCTCTACGATTCTCAATGTACCAAATTTATTAAACCATTTTTCTAATTTCGGCCAATTATCAGCGAACGAAGTCATTCTATAAAATATACATACATATCATAAAGTGCCCCCTGGTGGTACGATACTGCGACGCAGCGCCCCCTAGTGGTACGTACCGATGTTGTAATTGCTCCTGATCATGAGCCTCGTCCGAAACTGGTTTTACTTTCTCTTGTTTATTGATTCCTGTCATGCTGCCCTCTGGTGGCGGTTTGAATTCTTGTTGATAAACTTCTTCTGATTGAGTCGCATCTGTAAGTGAAAACAAACCTTTACACTACTCCCCCTAGTGTTCATACAATGTACCGCACAACAGTCTACTCCCCCTGGTGTTCAAACGAGGTACTACTCACACATTCTTCCTGCCGATCTTTTTAAACAGATTTCATCTTCAACGTTCAACAATATAACAACATTCAATCCACTAACAGGGTCGGGTATAGGTGGCGCTGGTCGTGGATCTGGTGCGATGATTGATTTTTTACCGATGCGACTAACTCTCCGCCCTCCAACTCCAGCTCCGGTCAATATCTCATTAGATACACCTGTATCAAATCCACTCAAAGCTTTCTCAACGAGTTTAGCTTGAGAGTAAGTTGTAGGATAACCGTCTAATATCCATCCTGTACCTTCTGGTATTCTCCTAATCATACAAATATCAGTTATCAATTAATTATTAATTAATGAAGTAATTTAGATAATTAGTAGAAGACTGACAGACCTGATAGCTTCAACCAGTATATCAACTACAATCTCATCATCTACTGGTTTCCCTTTCTTCAAACATTTTGATGCTTTTAAACCCAATTTCGCTCGTTCTGTTGGCTACAAAAATCAATTAACGAGTTTAAACTCACAGTCTCAATGAGCAGGAGTTTACCTGAGTTTTAATGAGTTAACACGAGGAGTTTACCTGAGTTTTAACTGGTGATTCAGATTTGCTCAAATATGATGAACTCAACTCTGATTGACTTTCGTCCTCTACAACTGGTTTCTCCGGATCAGATTTTTCTGCTCCAATCTCTGATTGTTCTTCTGTTATTTTGTTGCTATCTGTTGGAGCAGCAGCAGCGACATCCTCCACTGGAGCATCTGTTAGTTCTACTGCAGCAGTTGGAGCATTTACACCTGGAGTAGTTTACCAATTTCAGTTTAGTAACGGTTATTTGGAGCATGTTATTCAGGTACTATAAATGGATTTACCTGGAGCTGGAGTATTAGCTCCTGGAGAAGTTGGAGCTGGAGTAGTAGTTGCTCCAGGAGTAGTTGATCCGGCAGTAACTGGCAAATTCTCTTCTTCAAATTCCTATCAATAAAGACCTCATTCTATGTAGATACTAGCAGTAAAGTCAGAGGTGAGGAGGAGAGAGGTGAGGAGGAGAGAGGTGAGGAGGAGAGAAGACACTTACCGGAACTGGTATTTCCTCAACCTCATCATTTCTGTGCGCATTTATCGCCATGACAACTAAATCATCCGCATTCAACAATTGGACTCGTTTATCTGAAAAATTCAAATGATAAACAAACTATTTAAAACAGATAGAGAGGTAAAAGAGGCATCACAGAGGGAGGGAGGTCACAGAGGGAGGGAGGTCACAGAGGGAGGGAGGTTACAGAGGGAGGGAGGTTACAGAGGGAGGGAGGTCACAGAGGGAGGGAGGTCACAGAGGGAGGGAGGTCACAGAGGGAGGGAGGTTACAGAGGGAGGGAGGTCACAGAGGGAGGGAGGTCACAGAGGGAGGGAGGTCACAGAGGGAGGGAGGTCACAGAGGGAGGGAGGTCACAGAGGGAGGGAGGTCACAGAGGGAGGGAGGTCACAGAGGGAGGGAGGTTACAGAGGGAGGGAGGTCACAGAGGGAGGGAGGTCACAGAGGGAGGGAGGTCACAGAGAGAGAGAGGTCACAGAGGGAGGGAGGTCACAGAGGGAGGGAGGTCACAGAGGGAGGGAGGTCACAGAGGGAGGGAGGTCACAGAGGGAGGGAGGTCACAGAGGGAGGGAGGTCACAGAGGGAGGGAGGTTACAGAGGGAGGGAGGTCACAGAGGGAGGGAGGTCACAGAGAGAGAGAGGTCACAGAGGGAGGGAGGTCACAGAGAGAGAGAGGTCACAGAGGGAGAGAGAGAGAGAGAGAGAGAGAGAGAGAGAGGTCACACACAGCTGTGAGGTACTTACTGTTCATTAATGCTCGAATACATGAAGTTTTACCACTGAATGCTTTACCGAGAATACACGCTTTAATTGGAAACTCCGGGAACTGTGGAGCAGCAGCTGGAGGCTGTTAAATATATAGACAGCATGTAGACAAATAGACAGCATGTAGACAGATAGACAGCGAGTGAGTGATACATACCGATGCTGGATGAACCATCTCGTATAACCGTTTGACCACATAACCTACAATAGGATTATCGCGAGGAGGTCCCGAAATTTCACTAGATTCTGGTGCACTCCACTCACCGACCATTTCCTGTATAAATATACAATTAATTGAGGAATGAGGGGTACTCATTGAGGAATGAGGGGTACTCATTGAGGAATGAGGGGTACTCAGCGAGGAGTGAGGGGGTACTCACTCAATGAGGGGATACAAACCTTGTATTCTTTGAAATCAGTTTCATCCAGTAATTGTTGTCTTTCTTCCTCTAAAATTTCCTGCGGAGTAAAATCTTCCAATCCTTTGATTTCGGCTTCGTTTTCATAAAGTGATTTCCCTTCTAGAAATAACGTCGTCCAATCGCGCCACAGTTTCTCAGGTATCAAACTGAATCATATAATAACACACATTCCTATACCAGCGGGAGGCAGTATAGAGGGAGAGTATAGAGGGGGAGTAAGAAGGGAGAGGGGAGTAGAGGGAGAGTATAGAGGGGTAAAAGGGGAGTATAGAAGGGGGATCAAAACTTACTTGTCAGTAAGTTGTCTATATTCGACAGTTTTACACGTTAAATCAACAATCTGATTCAACACTTGTCGACACTGATTATAGTGTTTATTATATTTCGCTATTTGTCGGTCCTCACTGATTTTATCGTGTAATATTTTATCTTTCTTCGTTTGTTCCTCATATTCCAACTTTGCAATTTTTGCCATTTGCTACAAATAATAAATCATCATCAATTTATAACTATAAGTTTAATATCTCACGGAGCGGAGTAATATATCTTCCAGGAGGTTATAGAGAGGTAAATAAGAGAGGTAAATATTGAACTAACCGCCTCTTTATCTAACGCATCGTTAAAGTCTCGCGCTCTTCTCTGCTCGTATTGTTGTTCTCTATAGATACGGTTGTTACGTATAGCCTCTTTCTCGTGTCGTGCCTGTAGTAATTGAACAGCTATTCGTCGTTCTTGTTGAGATTGTCGCATTAAACGATTCACTAACATCTCCTCCCTACGAGCTTCCTGAAGGGGAGTGAGAGAGGGGTTAGAGGGGAGTGAGAGGGGGAGGAATGATTCACTAACATCTCCTCCCTACGAGCTTCCTATCAATATATTACATCAATTACTGTCTGAAGGGGAGTGAGAGGGGGTTAGAGGGGAGTGAGAGGGGGGTTAGAGGGGTTAGTGGGTTAGAGGAGGAGTGAGAGGGGGATTCACTAACATCTCCTCCCTACGCGCTTCCTATCGATACATAACATCAATTACTGTCTGAAGGGGAGTGAGGGGGATTGAGTGGGGAGTGAGAGGGGGAGTGAGAGGGGAGTGAGTGGGGAGTTAGAGGGGGAGTGAGAGGGGAGTGAGAGGGGGAGTTAGAGGGAGAATCACTAACCTCCTGATATTCATGAGCCTTTAACTGATCGACTAACACTTTCCTCCTGCGTTTTTCACGTTCCTCTCGTGCTGCTGAATCTTCTTGTAAACGTTTACGGATTTTTCCGATGTATTCATCGTTTGATGCTGGTTTTATTAAATCTAATTCTGATTTTTGACTCTTAGTCGGGGATGCAGCACCTGCTGCTGCTGCTGCTGCTGTTAATTCTGTTTCAGTTACTTCTCTATTCAAATATAACACATTTCATACATGACAAATCAAATATATCTCAATAAATCTATAAAACCGGTTTAGATCATGAAATTCTACCTGTGAAAATCTTCAGGTCCCAACGGTTTCGAAGGTTCAATCACACTTTTCATCTTTTCTTCAAATTCCCAGATACTCCGCATCGTCTCCTAAACATTCATCATATTATTCTTAATACGACAAACTGAGAAGAAAAATATTTCAACACAAACTGAATTTATTTCTACCTCTGTGACTTTCTTAGTATGAAGTTGTTTTTGGCGGAGTAAAGCTTGTCGTCCTCGATGAGGTGGAGTTTTTGGAATATCAACTGTCGCCGCACTAAAAAACATCAGTAAAATTTACTCAAAATATTTACAAAAAATTCAAGCTAATGAAAGAGAAATATTGAAAACATTCCTGAATTTAAAACAAGAGTAAAAAACAAATGAACTGCTAAAAAATCAAGTGAATTAAAGCAAAGAAATTTAGAGGACGATTAAAACTTACTCCGGCATAAATTCACCACTAAAAATAGAAACTTACTCTTGAGAAAATTGAGTAAATCTGGGAGTAAACTGAGTAAATCAGCGAGTAAACTGAGTAAATCTGGGGGTAAACTGAGTAATTCAGGGAGTAAACTTACTCAATCTTAGCGAGTAAATCTTTCTGTTTTTGTTTGAGATATTTAGCGCGTTCGATTAAAGCTTGTCTTTCCGATTGATGTTTATCGCGAAGTCGTTCTTGTTCGAGGAATCGCTGTTTAAAAGCGTTCGTTTCTAAGGTTACTTGTTTCTCGTGGAATTTCGCGACCAATGCGTCTAAATTCAGGTCCGTTTGACGAGGTGTTTTCTGTTTTAAACGCTGTTTAAAACAATGAAATCAGTTCAATCAGGTCGTCAAGGCTTCAACTCATTTTATTCATCCTGAACTTCGATACTTACATCTTGATACATGATACTCTCGACTGCCTCTAATTTCACCGGTGCCGCAGCCCTCATCGTTTCCATGGCAATCCCCGTTAAATTTGACTTCTTTTTATTGTTGAGAGCGATGAATAGTTGATACATTAAACGAGTAACGACTCCGTGAGTTTGAGTCATAATCTCACGAGCTAAATTTGTATCGAACGGAATCATTAACAAATTTAATGTCGGCTCAATTCGGGTGAAATTATTCAATTTAGAATCAGCAGAACTGAAAAAACATAGAAATCACAATAATTACACAGTAGAGGGAAGGGAGTGGAAGGGAGTGGGGAGGAGAGTGGGGGGAGTGGAGGGGAGTGGGGAGGGAGAATACTTACTAACTCTGTGAAAATTGATCGAAATCATGCTGTAGTTGATACTTATTCAACACTTCTCCTATCAAATATCCATTTGAGAAATCTTTAGCAAATGAGTTTTGATCTGAAAAAAAAATAAAATAAAATCACTTTCAACAAAGTGCAGAGTTCAGAGTTAACTAGATATAAAAAACAATTGTTTATTTTCTGTCAGAATAACTGAGTATCAGAGAGATAAGAGATGAAATTTTTTCTTTTTTTGAATAACTATTGGCTAGGGAGGGCAGCTGATCAATTGACACCAGATCTGAGGGGAGTTTGGTCCACTCTCGGATGGAAGACAGTTTCCTGGTTTCTGTTCACTGGTCGTGTACTTCACTTGGAACATCCTTGTATTTTAGACTGCGTAGTTTTATAACACGCGACCAATTTGAGGTATGTATTCAAAACATCAATAGAAATGGCCCAAAAACTTGATCCCAGAAAAAATGAGTACTACTAATTTTCAGCCGAACCCAACTTTGGGCCTTGTGCACTCAGTCCGGCGCTGGGCGGGGCATTGTGCAGGCTCTTGTGATGCAGACAGGCAGGGCCCGCGGGTTCCTACGCCACGGACACAGATCGTAAATAAATGAGAGACTTTTGTGGTTTCAATAAAGGTTTTTATATTGAATTAGTATTGATATTTTAGAGAGATGGGTGAGGGGTCTGCAGTCCAGTGGGGGAGGGGGGTTTAAGAGGGGGTTGGAAGAAGGGGGTGTTATTGTTGCTTACCAACTTTTTGAGACAAATCTAACTCATTATTCAACCAGTCACACAATATATCAGACATTTTTACACCTTCGAGCAGCTGAACAGCCGCCTAAACCAAAACCGCGCTGTTAATATATCCGGCAACAAACCGTTACCATGGCAATTCACACCAGGCGGCGCCACCGGACACAAATTCAAATTCAATTCATATTTTATTGAACACGGTTATTGCTGCTACGAGTATTTTACACTATTTTATAGTAGTTCATAGTGTTTTCTGTATCTGTCGATAGTTGTAATCCTGAAAAAGGCGCTCGGCAACTTTTAATATATTAATAAATAGTTGGTTGAAAAGAAAGGTCCACCACCACCAAGTGTGATTGTGTTTCACATAAACTTTTCTTCTTCAGCAACAACCAACCAGTAGTTAGTTACCTAATCATTGGTGGTAAGCCTTTTATAATCGGATGGGCGTTTGTGAAAATATCCGATCGTGAAACTAAACCACAGACAGGTTACTGACTAATTACAACAAGCAGATGATGCGGGGATGGAGAGTTATAGGCCCTTCCACTGCACTGTACCGCATCATGGCTCACATTCTTTATTTTTAGATACAAATTCTTCTTCCTACGCTAGGCCTACTACAGGCTAGGCCTACTACAGGTTGGGCCTACTACAGGCTAGGCCTACTACAGGTTGGGCTAGTCCTGGATACCAGACATTGTTACGGTTCAGTCAATGGCTAGGCCAACACAGCTGTCGGGCCCGGAATTGAAAGGCAATCTTTCTTTTCTTCACTTCCTTAGCTTGATATTCTTAATCTGATTTTTCAGCTAAAAGACAAAGACGCACACGACAGAAGTGCAGGGCCTGGAGTGGATAGCCCTGTGTATGTGGAACTTTTAGTGGATAGTTGTGTGTGTGGAACTGTTAGTGGATAGCCCTGCCACGTGGGCGTGGAACTGTTAGTGGATAGCCCCGCTGCGCGTGTGGAACTGTTAGTGGATAGCCGCGCGTGTGTGTGGAACTGTTAGTGGATAGCCCTGCCACGTGTGTGTGGAACTGTTAGTGGATAGCCCTGCCACGTGTGTGTGGAACTGTTAGTGGATAGCCCCGCTGCGCGTGTGGAACTGTTAGTGGATAGCCCCGCTGCGCGTGTGGAACTGTTAGTGGATAGCCCCGCTGCGCGTGTGGAACTGTTAGTGGATAGCCCCGTTGCGCGTGTGGAACTGTTAGTGGATAGCCCCGCTGCGCGTGTGGAACTGTTTTAGTGTAAGGCAAAGTTGAGCAATGTCTATTAATTTTTGTGATGCGTTGTTTCAGCCTAGAATTCACTGCGATAAAATTAGTGCTGATAATTATGAATTAAAGAATTTAATTTCATCATCAGCAGCAGCAGCAGCGACAAACAGCCACCATCAAAACGGTTTCATGGTCGAGAGATTTATTAAATGTCCCGTTTCCGTGACGATTGAATTTCCTTGTACTATCGATATTCACCGGGTTATTATTGATTGTTGCGTCGGATCTCAAAAATCGACTGGATTTGAAATCTCAACGAGATCCGGTAAAATATCAAATCCATGGATTATATCGGAACAGACTGCGGCGCCCCCTACCCGCAAACAGACTGCAACGCCCCCTACCCGCAAACAGACTGCAGCGCCATCTACCTCAGGATTATTCCGGATTGTCGCAAGATTTCGTAACACATCAGAAAAAACTGTGATTAATTTCGAGAATGACCGATTTACACCGAGATTAAATCTACGATCGTATTCGAGCTGGTGGTCGCTACGGTTACCGATTATAGATACGGATATAAACAGTAGAAACAGTCGTGAAATAAACGCTTTAACAATACGCGTCGTTCAAACTTCAAACGGTTCAATTCCTGCTTTAAAACGATTGGCCGTTTTAGGTGAACCTTCAATTTCAAATCATCGAACATTGATTCAAACTATCGTCGATATTCATAATCAATTATTGCAGAGTTTACAACTCGCTGCTCCTCAACTCGCCGCTCCTCGGTCAGTGACGGTTACTGAAGAGAGTTGTACAAATTCGAAAACAACTCGCTCTAAAATAAACGATGATGAAATTCCTATAGACTTTCTCGATGAAATCACTTGTGACCTGATGACTATTCCTATGTTACTTCCCAGCGGTCATAATATAGATCAAACTACTTTAGAACGCATTATAAACGATGACAAGGTCAAAGGTCGTGTACCGAGCGACCCTTTCACAGGGGTCACTCTTACAGAAATCAATAAATGTATCCCTAATGGAAAATTGAAATCTAGAATCGATCAATTTCTATTGAAATCTGGTATATTTACGAGTTGTAGAACTGTAGGATCAATTTATGATGTTCATAACTTAAATTACTTGAATAAACTATCTGAAAATCAGACTTTGAGAACTCCAATCTCAACTCATAGAACTCCAATCTCAACTCATAGTACTCCAATCTCAACTCATAGAACTCCAATCTCAACTCATAGAACTCCAATCTCAACTCATAGAACTCCAATCTCAACTCATAGAACTCCAAGCTCAACTCATAGTACTCCAAGCTCAACTCATAGAACTCCAATCTCAACTCATAGAACTCCAATCTCAACTCATAGAACTCCAATCTCAACTCAGAGAACTGTAAGTTATGCTAGGAGTTGTCCACCAAGCTGCCCCTCGAGTTCTAAGAGTTCCAATGAGAGAAGTGCAAGCTCTGCTGAGTGTAAGATAGATGATGAAAGTTGTAAAAGTCAGTCTGAAATCAGTAATAAAAGGAAATTTGATTGTAGCATAGATTTATCAGTTTTATCAGGTTTACCTTCATATTTAACTAAACAACGCCCCCTGGCTGTGTGTAATAAAACTAGAAAATCATGCGTTATTTGTGATGAAAATATTGAGACGGCATCAAATGTGTATGAATTTCCTTGTAAACATTTTATCTGTAGAAATTGTGTTATTCAATCAAAAACATGTCATTTATGTAATTTGTCTTTTACTGCAAAACAAATTCAGAAAATAAATTTGTAATCTATTTATTGTAATATTGAAGTTCTCTTTTCTCTGAGCTCTCCACCCCCAACTATCAACAGAATATCCTGACAGTGGCAAGATTCTTTCTGCGCTTCTCCTGAGCTGCTTTCCATCCCCAACAATCAATAGTTTGAATCTGAATAAATTTGCAGAATTCAGCCCAAGTCAAGCCTTTAATCCCTTCTATTCGGCCCCTATCATAACTTTAGAGCTGCCTTCTACATCGTCTGCTATTATCCTCCCTATACAGCATCAGAACCACTGAATCCATTCCTCCATAGAATTTTCAATGAGATTTTTATAAATGAATAAAAAACAAACTGATTAAAACTGATAGAAAAGACGTTTATTTCAATATGAATCAATTTTACTGTTCAACAGCAGAAATTAAACACTAACTAAACTAAAATCAATCCAGTTGATTTCATTAATTATTACTACAGTAACTATAACTATCCTCAAACTAATTGGTTCAAAACATGAGGCTGATCCCGGTTCTCAGCTGTCACAGCGCTGCTGATCCCGGTTCTCAGCTGTCACAGCGCTGCTGATCCCGGTTCTCAGCTGTCACAGCACTGCTGATCCCGGTTCACAGCTCTCACAGCGCTGCTGATCCCGGTTCTCAGCTCTCACAGCGCTGCTGATCCCGGTTCTCAGCTCTCACAGCGCTGCTGATCCCGGTTCTCAGCTCTCACAGCGCTGCTGATCCCAGTTCTCAGCTGTCACAGCGCTGCTGATCCCGGTTCTCAGCTCTCACAGCGCTGCTGATCCCGGTTCTCAGCTCTCACAGCGCTGCTGATCCCGGTTCTCAGCTGTCACAGCGCTGCTGATCCCGGTTCTCAGCTCTCACAGTGCTGCTGATTCCAGGGCTGCTGATGATGGTAGTTGTTTATCTTCTATCTGCTGAATATTCAGTGATAATTCTTGTATAAGTTCTGATTTTCCATCGGCCAAAAGCTCTTTACATCTAAAAATCAAATACATTGTATTATAGAAATACAGTGTAATACTGAATGTAATACAGTGTAATATACGGTAATATTTACAGTTTTAAACGCTGTATTTGTTTCTCTGTGACGTCGTCCAATCTTAACATCGAATCACACGCTTTCTGTACGTCCATCTGCCTCTCGTTACTAAGCAACTGACTCCATTCAGACAACAATTCCTCACTTTCAAACAATGATTCCAGCAACTGATCTGAAAATAAACACAGGCGATGTTTGAGACTGAGGGGGAAGGTGGACTGTGACAGGGGGAGAGAGGCTGTCTGTAACGGGGGAGGGGGAGGCTGTCTGTAACGGGGGAGGATGTCTGTAACGGGGGAGGCTGTCTGTAAAGGGGGAGGGGGAGGCTGTCTGTAACGGGGGAGGGGGAGGCTGTCTGTAACGGGGGAGGATGTCTGTAACGGGGGAGGCTGTCTGTAAAGGGGGAGGGGGAGGGTAACGGGGGAGGATGTCTGTAACGGGGGAGGCTGTCTGTAAAGGGGGAGGGGGAGGCTGTCTGTAACTGGGGAGGATGTCTGTAACGGGGGAGACTGTCTGTAACGGGGGAGGATGTCTGTAACGGGGGAGGGGGAGGCTGTCTGTAACGGGGGAGGCTGTCTGTAACGGGGGAGGCTGTCTGTAAAGGGGGAGGGGGAGGCTGTCTGTAACGGGGGAGGCTGTCTGTAAAGGGGGAGGGGGAGGCTGTCTGTAACGGGGGAGGGGGAGGCTGTCTGTAACGGGGGAGGGGGAGGCTGTCTGTAACGGGGGAGGCTGTCTGTAAAGGGGGAGGGGGAGGCTGTCTGTAACGGGGGAGGCTGTCTGTAACGGGTGAGGGGAGATGAGACTAACCTTCATATTCAATGTATTGCTGTTGAGAAGCTGCTGATGTAGCTGGTGCCGCAGCTGGTATGTATATCTGATCAGTATTTATCTGGTGCCGAATTGCGTCTAATGAATTCGCTAAAATCTGATGCTGTTGTTTAAATGTATCCAAACGATGAATCACTGGTTCAAACCCTTCATCCTACAATATACACTAACCGATGATAACCCGCTGGCAAGTGAGGATAGCAGCAGGCTGTGGCGTGTGAGTAATACTTACTAATATCAGTAAATCGTTTAACAGTTTCACAGTTTGATTGACAGTTTCATTGTTTAAATCCCGCCTATCAGCGTCTGTTATACTCTGTTCTACTTGTTCCCAAACACTGTACAGTAATGACTATAAATAAAAACAGCAGGTATTTAGAGGGAGTGTGTGGGAGGCCGAGAGGAGTATTGGAGGGAGGTAGTGGGGAGTTAAGGGGAGTATTCGGAGGGAGGTAGAGGGGAGTAGAGAGGAGTATTCGGAGGGAGGTAGAGGGGGTGTGAGGGAGGTAGAGGGGTGGGGGGGGAGGGAGGGGTGTTGAGGTAGAGAGGTGGGGGAAGGTAGAGGGGGTGTGAGGGAGGTAGAGGGGTGGGGGGAGGGAGGGGTGTTGAGGTAGAGGGTGTTAAGGGAGGTAGAGGGGGTGTGAGGGAGGTTGAGGGGTGGGGGGAGGGAGGGGTGTTGAGGTAGAGAGGTAGTACGAACCATGGCGTGTTTCTCACGTAATTTCACTGATTTATCTAAGTTTAATCTCATATATCTCCACTGTACGTAACGACTGTAAATATTATCCAATTGTTTCCCGTTATATTTCTCATCTTTTTTAACCTGAAACAAAATTACCGTATAACATTAAGTATCCACGGTTACGCAACAATGACAATGCTCCATCCGACAATGGTTTTACCTTGGTTTTAGGAAGAGACGATTGTTTCGACGATTGTTTTAATGATGTAATACCTAAAATAAACAGGAATATGTATAATTAATGCGTGTAGCTGACACTGGTAAAACCTGCTGTACCTGTACACGCACCTGCTACTGCTGCTGCACCTGCTGTACCTGTACACGCACCTGCTACTGCTGCTGCTGCACCTGATCTCGATAAAACACTCGATTCTGATAAATCGATGCGATGAGTCGTCGATGATAAACTACCAATAGATGGCGTCGACGATATTCTAGTATTTCGTCTCGGTTTTAAATGTGATTTATTCGATAATATCGATTTTGATGCGAAACTAGAATCAGTTGCACCTGCTGCTGCTGCTGCTGCTGCTGCTGCTGCTGCTGCTGCTGGGGGTTTAGCTGATAAATATCTCGATTGTACAACTTTAAATTCTGAAATGATCAATAATGATGAATAGATTACGATGTTGTAATCAATCATCAAATCTCAGATTTCAATTCTTACGTTTCTTTTTTTTCTTCTTTCTAATAATTGAATCAGATATTTGAGAGTTAATTTCACTGATGTCGTCCGATCCAGCTTTCTGAGAATCTGCATCACTATCCGTAAATACACCAACCGCTCCTCCTGATGGTTCCCGTGACGACGACGACGCAACAATAGGACTAATAGCTTCTACATCCACCAATCGAGCGCTTGAATTCAAGTCTTTCGGTCCACCTGGTGATGAAAAATAGAACTTATTAACGCATGAACTAACACATGCCCTCTATAGTCAGATAGATGAACTAACACGCGCTCGCCCTCTATAGTTAGATAGATGAACTAACACGCGCTCGCCCTCTATAGTCAGATAGATGATCTAACACGCGCTCGCCCTCTATAGTCAGATAGATGATCTAACACGCGCTCGCCCTCTATAGTCAGATAGATGATCTAACACGCGCTCGCCCTCTATAGTCAGATAGATGATCTAACACGCGCTCGCCCTCTATAGTCAGATAGATGATCTAACACGCGCTCGCCCTCTATAGTCAGATAGATGAACTAACACGCGCTCGCCCTCTATAGTCAGATAGATGATCTAACACGCGCTCGCCCTCTATAGTCAGATAGATGATCTAACACGCGCTCGCCCTCTATAGTCAGATAGATGATCTAACACGCGCTCGCCCTCTATAGTCAGATAGATGAACTAACACGCGCTCGCCCTCTATAGTCAGATAGATGAACTAACACGCGCTCGCCCTCTATAGTCAGATAGATGAACTAACACGCGCTCGCCCTCTATAGTGAGATAGATGAACTAACCAGCTATTTGATCTTGACGAACGACTACAGGAGATTTAAATAAAGTCGATTGATCAGAGATTAAAACTTTAGGAACTTCATCTACAGAAATATGAGTCGCTTCAGCTGTATTACCAGTCATATACCTACAATACCAATACACAATACCGGTTAATCCTGGATTAATATACATCTACCAGCATGGTTAATCCTGGATTAATACGGTGGTATACTTACTGCTGTGACTGTTGTTTAAGATTACGCGTTACTACGCTCGGTGAATGGTTGATTATTTTCACCGGTGAATTGCTGTAACCGATGACGACATCTACTTCTGTTTGATTGTTGTGAATAGTTTGACGTGAAGCGTCTATGACGAGAGTAGAACCGGTCACCGAGCAGGCTGCGGCGATTGAGGAGCACGCTGCGGCAGTCGACGGTGAACTGTGTTTAATTAACTCCGATTCACGATGTGACAGCTGACAATCAATCAATATATACACATCAATCGTATTAAATAAGGCGACACCCACTCGCATTAATTAACCAATACAAACCTGTGGTAAAAATGAGACATCACCCGTCGAGTCGTCAGAGACATCTAGTGGTGTAATTTCAGACTGTTGTTGCCGTGGTAATGACGTTGTCAGTTTCGTTTTACGCGGAGTTTGTTTACGAGGTAAACTCTGTTCCATATCATCGGTTCCTGTCATATCACCAGCTAAAAATAGATCAACAATCACAGCTCAATCACCGCCAGCTCGATCACAGCACGATCACAGGTCGATCACAACTCGATCACAGGTCGATCACAACTCGATCACAGGTCGATTACAACTCGATCACAGGTCGATCATAGGTCGATCACAACTCGATCACAGGTCGATTACAACTCGATCACAGGTCGATCACAGGTCGATCAAAACATGGATTGAATATGGATGTTGTTTTTACCTCGTTCGAAACTGTTTGACATAAAACTTTTATCTGGTGAAGTTATCAAAACATGTCCTTGTTTTATTGCGGTCTTCCTGTATAAATAAACAAACAGACGGTGAGACAAAACGAAACAACCAGTAGGGGGAGTAGGAGCTGGATAGGTTACTGAGACAGGAGAGGGAGTAGGGGGGAGTAGGGGGAGTAGGAGCTGGATAGGTTACTGAGACAGGAGAGGGAGTAGGGGGGAGTAGGAGCTGGATAGGTTACTGAGACAGAAGAGGGAGTAGGGGGAGTAGGGGGAGTAGGAGCTGGATAGGTTACTGAGACAGGAGAGGGAGTAGGGGGAGTAGGAGCTGGATAGGTTACTGAGACAGGAGAGGGAGTAGGGGGAGTAGGAGCTGGATAGGTTACTGAGACAGAAGAGGGAGTAGGGGGAGTAGGGGGAGTAGGAGCTGGATAGGTTACTGAGACAGGAGAGGGAGTAGGGGGGAGTAGGAGCTGGATAGGTTACTGAGACAGAAGAGGGAGTAGGGGGAGTAGGGGGGAGTAGGAGCTGGATAGGTTACTGAGACAGGAGAGGGAGTAGGGGGGAGTAGGAGCTGGATAGGTTACTGAGACAGGAGAGGGAGTAGGGGGAGTAGGAGCTGGATAGGTTACTGAGACAGGAGAGGGAGTAGGGGGGAGTAGGAGCTGGATAGGTTACTGAGACAGGAGAGGGAGTAGGGGGGAGTAGGGGGGAGTAGGAGCTGGATAGGTTACTGAGACAGGAGAGGGAGTAGGGGGGAGTAGGAGCTGGATAGGTTACTGAGACAGGAGAGGGAGTAGGGGGGAGTAGGGGGAGTAGGAGCTGGATAGGTTACTGAGACAGGAGAGGGAGTAGGGGGAGTAGGGTGGAGTAGGAGCTGGATAGGTTACTGAGACAGGAGAGGGAGTAGGGGGAGTAGGGGGGAGTAGGAGCTGGATAGGTTACTGAGACAGGAGAGGGAGTAGGGGGAGTAGGAGCTGGATAGGTTACTGAGACAGGAGAGGGAGTAGGGGGGAGTAGGAGCTGGATAGGTTACTGAGACAGGAGAGGGAGTAGGGGGGAGTAGGGTGGAGTAGGAGCTGGATAGGTTACTGAGACAGGAGAGGGAGTAGGGGGGAGTAGGAGCTGGATAGGTTACTGAGACAGGAGAGGGAGTAGGGGGAGTAGGAGCTGGATAGGTTACTGAGACAGGAGAGGGAGTAGGGGGAGTAGGAGCTGGATAGGTTACTGAGACAGGAGAGGGAGTAGGGGGGAGTAGGAGCTGGATAGGTTACTGAGACAGGAGAGGGAGTAGGGGGGAGTAGGGTGGAGTAGGAGCTGGATAGGTTACTGAGACAGGAGAGGGAGTAGGGGGGAGTAGGAGCTGGATAGGTTACTGAGACAGGAGAGGGAGTAGGGGGGAGTAGGAGCTGGATAGGTTACTGAGACAGGAGAGGGAGTAGGGGGGAGTAGGGGGAGTAGGAGCTGGATAGGTTACTGAGACAGAAGAGGGAGTAGGGGGGAGTAGGAGCTGGATAGGTTACTGAGACAGGAGAGGGAGTAGGGGGGAGTAGGGGGAGTAGGAGCTGGATAGGTTACTGAGACAGGAGAGGGAGTAGGGGGGAGTAGGGGGAGTAGGAGCTGGATAGGTTACTGAGACAGGAGAGGGAGTAGGGTGGAGTAGGGTGGAGTAGGGGGGAGTAGGGGGGAGTAGGAGCTGGATAGGTTACTGAGACAGGAGAGGGAGTAGGGGGGAGTAGGAGCTGGATAGGTTACTGAGACAGGAGAGGGAGTAGGGGGGAGTAGGAGCTGGATAGGTTACTGAGACAGGAGAGGGAGTAGGGGGGAGTAGGAGCTGGATAGGTTACTGAGACAGGAGAGGGAGTAGGGGGGAGTAGGAGCTGGATAGGTTACTGAGACAGGAGAGGGAGTAGGGGGGAGTAGGGGGGAGTAGGAGCTGGATAGGTTACTGAGACAGGAGAGGGAGTAGGGGGGAGTAGGGGGAGTAGGAGCTGGATAGGTTACTGAGACAGGAGAGGGAGTAGGGGGGAGTAGGGGGAGTAGGAGCTGGATAGGTTACTGAGACAGGAGAGGGAGTAGGGGGGAGTAGGAGCTGGATAGGTTACTGAGACAGGAGAGGGAGTAGGGGGGAGTAGGAGCTGGATAGGTTACTGAGACAGGAGAGGGAGTAGGGGGGAGTAGGAGCTGGATAGGTTACTGAGACAGGAGAGGGAGTAGGGTGGAGTAGGGGGAGTAGGAGCTGGATAGGTTACTGAGACAGAAGAGGGAGTAGGGGGGAGTAGGAGCTGGATAGGTTACTGAGACAGAAGAGGGAGTAGGGGGAGTAGGGGGGAGTAGGAGCTGGATAGACTGGGCATATTACATTTTTATGGCACACTAAGTGGGAAATGCGTTTGACGGTCACCAGGTTCTGGCATATTATTGTAGATTATTGTAGAGAGCTCGTGTGGAATCAGGGATCGCGATATAGTGTTTGCACTAAAGTTCTCTGCGAAGTTGGAGCTGATGCTGCTGCTGCTGCTGCTGCTGCTGCTGCTGCTGGTTGGTGCTGTTGCTGCTGCTGAGTCACTCAATGAACTCAAAACAACTTGTTCTAACTAAGTACTATTCTTAGTGCTATAATAAAAGATACAATGATCGATAGTGGGAGTGTCAGTCACCTCCACTTGAACAAGTCGTGATCCCCCGAGAGATGAGAGTCACTCCCTACACGAGTTCACCCCCCTCCCCTCAGTCTCTTTAGTAAAACCAGTAATTTTACCTGCGAGTTCCAGCTTTAACTTGTTGCGCTGATTTATAATTAGGAGTTTTTGCCGCTCTGGAATTCATCTTTCAATCAAATTCAAATGACCGCCATTTAATGGTTATCACTAAACGCCGGCGCCGGTCGACTACTTGTTGAATAAAGTTTAATTTGATTTTGAAATCAGACTTTGACGGTTGGCTTTAAGTTCGCACTGTTAACCTACTTCCGGACATGAGCAATGGCGGCTCATCGAACATTATCGTCTACTGAAGCTAATCATCTGATTTTAGACGCGTTAAATTCAGATGATGACGATGATACAGATACAGATGACGAGGAGAGTGAAGAGGAGACTATGGCAAGTGAAGATATAGAGGAGCCGGCTGATAATGCGGCCACGGCGGGAGAAGGAATGTCTGAATCCGAGTCACCGGATGATGAAGCCGGATGGAGTGATGTGAAGTATGACGATCCAGGTCCTGATATTCTCTGGTTTAATCCACCCAATCAGAGCGGACCTCGCAATCTCTCACAGTTTAACCATCAATCCTCCAGTATCGATTACTTTAAATTGCTTTTCACGGTTGAAATAGTGAGTGAAATTGTTTCAGAAATAAACCGTTACGCGGATGAGAAAATCAATACTGTTAATCTGAGCGCATATTCACGGTTTAAACAATGGAAACCGACAGATACAGCAGAGTTTTATCGGTTTCTAGGCGTTGTATTGAATATGGGTATAATCCGTCTGCCGCCTGGAATCGATTCTTACTGGTCGCAGAAATGGTCGCAGAAAGTTCCGTTTTTTGGAGATGTGATTTCGGCGAGTCGGTTTTATTTACTGTATCACACAACGCTGCATGTGTGTCACTCGGACCCCGCGTTATCTGATAATAATAAAATAACGTCGTTAATTTCGAAACTAGTCGCGAACTTTCAGAAATATTACACGCCATACGAGGAAATCGCGGTTCAGGACTCTCTAATCGGATTTAAAGGTCGCGTTGCATTCAAGGTTTCGAGATCCCGTAAACCGAATAAATGGGGTTTATCGCTGAAAACACTGGCGTGTCCCCATACGGGCTACCTGCTGAACGCTATCCTAGATTGTGGTAGTCATGACGATGATCGACTCGTCGAACCGGGACTAACGAAATCAGCGCAAACAGTCATCGATATAGTGAGCGCGTATTCCAATAGAGGGCAGCACATATACTGCGATCGGATGAATAGTAGTATCGCATTAGCTGAAAACTTATACGCGAAAGGTTACCATTTAACGGGAGCGATAAACTTAAACTCGCGGGGAATCCCGAAACAGGCTCGAGATACGAGAAACATGAAACGCGGGAATATCACAGCGTTTCGTAGAGGAAACATTCTCATATTAAACTGGATGGATAAACATTTATATACAATGATCAGTACTAGGAATAAAGGAGATGAAACGATGAAGGATAGAGTTAAAGGTGGACGTACTCCGGCTAAAGGTATCACTAGACCGACTACTATCATAGACTACGATAGAAACACTTCTTCTCTCGAATTATTCGATCATTACAATAAATTTTACAACCCTTCCACAAAGAATATTAAATGGTGGAAGAAAGTGTTTTTCTGGCTACTCGAGGCGTCTGTAACTAATGCTTTCGTTTTACGCAAGTTGAAATTTGGAGACGACCAAAGATGTTTCACATTGTTAAAATTCCGCGAAGAATTAGTCGTAGATCTGGTCAAAAACGGAAACCCTGCTCCTGCAGTAAAAAGGAAAGCGTTGTCAGGGGATGCGGGGGCGTTAGAACGTTTAAATGATTGTTTCCACGCTATCGGTCACCGGCCCAGACGCAGCAGACAATGTCGTGTTTGTAGTGATCGTAGTAACGGTAACAGACGTGATTCCACTTATTATTGCGCAACATGTTCCGATCAACCAACTCTTCACCTCGGGGAATGTTTCAATAAATACCATCAACTTCACAATTATAGAAATAATATGAAATAATACGTTGTATTTGTATTTGACACTAGTATAATGACAATAGTATGAATAAATATTATTAATATACTGTTTAAAATCAATGAACATTGTTTGTGTATTACATATATCTAAGAGTTACAGTGGAACCTCATTACAACAACGGACCTCGTTATAACGAGGTTCAGTCGGACCCGATGATACGAATCGCAAGATGTCTCCGTTACCTCATGTTCACATGAAACGTGGCCCAAACCAGATAGACTTATTTGGAAAATCTTGGAATGTCCCTGATTCTCAACTCAGCCCTAACGGTACGGAGATTTTTGATTCTCAACTGAGCCCAACGCTACGGAGATCCCTGATTCTTAACTCAGCCCCAACGGTACGGAGATCCCTGATTCTCAACTCCGCCCCAACGGTACGGAGATCCCTGATTCTTAACTCAGCCCCAACGCTACGGAGATCCCTGATTCTCAACTCAGCCCTAACGCTACGGAGATCCCTGATTCTTAACTCAGCCGCAACTCTACGGAGATCCCTGATTCTTAACTCGGCCCTAACGCTACGGAGATCCCTGATTCTCAACTCGGCCCCAACGCTACGGAGATCCCTGATTCTTAACTCGGCCCCAACGCTACGGAGATCCCTGATTCTCAACTCAGCCCCAACGCTACGGAGATCCCTGATTCTCAACTCAGCCCCAACGCTACGGAGATCCCTGATTCTCAACTCGGCCCCAACGGTACGGAGATCCCTGATTCTCAACTCAGCCCCAACGGTACGGAGATCCCTGATTCTCAACTCAGCCCTAACGCTACGGAGATCCCTGATTCTCAACTCGGCCCCAACGGTACAGAAATCTTTACTAAAACTGTCTCAACTCGGTGAAATATTTGCAATTTTCTCAACGCTAAAACATTGTCAACTCTAAATCAAAAAGTGCAACAATAGACACTGTATATATAGCCTACTGAACGTCGACAAATTTCACATTGAGGACAAATATCTTCAAATAACTGAATAAAAGAACAAGGTTTATTAACATACAATATGAGTTGAGAATCTATTTAACTGGCTGTGCTGTATGTTCACAACCGCTGTGTTATTTTGTAATTTCTAGTGCAAAATGGCTAAAAATATTTGAATTGATTTCCATGAAAAGCACTTTTTAAGGTTATTTATGTTGTCACTAAAGTGACTGTAAAATTAAATTAGCTTTTGTGATTGTGTGCACGTGACCAAGAACACTAAACTTGAGAAAAACGGGCACATAATAACCGGTTATATATATACAAATAACTCTTTGATTGTAAAGTTACTCCAGGAGTAGAAGGTCTTAGAGGAGAAATTGACTTGAAGGATCAAGATATTTCAGTAAGATGAAAGGTAATAGTTATATATATATATTACAGCTATAAAATAACATTAAGCTTTACTAAAACTGTCTCAGCTAAAAACTGGTGGTTGCGAAATAATGATGTGGTCATTTATAATACAGCGCAAGGCTCCTCGCGCCGCAGTCAGTCGCGGGTCCGGACTGTCGGGCATGGAATCGCCCATGGATTCGCGAGTGAGGCGCGGGTCCGGACTGTCGGGCATGTAATCGCCCATGGATTCGCGACTGAGGCGCGGGTCCGGACTGTCGGGCATGGAATCGCCCATGGATCCGATCCTCGTGCTTTTGATATTTCGAAATTTAAAAACTGTTTTATTCATTTTAGCTGCTACATCATATAGCGAGGATGTTCTTATTATTGATGATGACAACGAAAAAAGGTAAAACAATTTAACGGTTTTTTAATTGTTTTTGAAAGTTTTGTTATATTTTTTCCGTGTTTTTAAATCTTGCAGTAATTCGACATCTCAGTGCGGGTCAGGTGTACTTTTCGGGTTATGTGTATGCGTAGGATTAGCTGCAATCCTTGGACTAGTTTTCGGTTTGATGCCCCAATTTCACACCCAACCCGCCACCACCCAACCCGCCACCACCCAACCTGTAAAATGTGATGGATCGATGAAATCGTATTCGAAAGCTACAGTTGTAACTGATGCTGATATTTGTTCAAGTCTCGGCGTGTAAGTATTATAATATTGTTTGTATGTAGGTTCGAACAGATCGCGTTCACTTGTTTCTGTTTTCATTTCAGTGAGATTCTAAAACGTGGTGGTTCAGCTGTTGATTCTGCTATCACTACTGATTTATGTTTAGGTTTAGCTAATTCTCACAGTACTGGTTTAGGAGGAGGTTTCTTCATGATTTATTATCACAGGTTAGTTTTTAAGATCCACTCAACGCCCCACCCCCTACCCTCCCCCTTTCCCTCCCCTGAGTCTAAAACGTGAAATTCTTTCAGGGCTTCCAAGAAGTTCTATGCGCTTGATTCCCGTGAGGTGGCGCCACAAGCGGCTACTGAAGACATGTATGTCGATAATCCTCAAGATTCAACCTTAGGTAAAACAATAATGCAGCTCCCGGGTAGTTAGGGACCAGTTCCACAATATGTGGATCCGGTCCCCTTGTATTTGGTTTTTGTTGTTAGGTGGGAAGTCAGTCGCTGTACCGGGAGTTGTTTCCGGATATTGGTCAGCTCATCAGAAATTCGGAGTGTTGAAATGGGAAGATCTATTTCAACCAATCATTAAACTCTGTAATGAAGGAATTCCGATGACGGAAGCGACTTTCTTAGCAGCGCAATTAAAACTAACCGACATCAACAGTAATCCATATATGAAGTAAGTATTCAATCTAGGTGTTCACATTCATCGTTTCGATTGATTGATTGATTGCTTGATTGATTGCTTGATTGATTTATTAATTGATTATTTGTCTGATTGTAAGGGCGACGTTCATTAACCCCAAAACCGGTCAACTTTACAAAATTGGTGAAAAAATAAAACGACCAATTTTAGCAGAAACGATGAAACGAATTTCAAAAGAAGGAGCGGCAACATTTTATAACGGATCATTAGCTGATGACGTCATAGCAGATCTAAACGAATATTGTGAGTAGATACCCGGGTTCAGGAGCTCGATTCATCTTCGCGTCCTGCTCCTTACCCGGGTTCAGGAGCTCGATCCATCCTCGCGTCCTGCTCCTTACCCGGGTTCAGGAGCTCGATCCATCCTCGCGTCCTACTCCTTACCCGGTTCAGGAGCTCGATCCATCCTCGCGTCCTGCTCCTCACCCGGTTCAGGAGCTCGATCCATCCTCGCGTCCTGCTCCTTACCCCGGTTCAATAACTGTTAATGTTTATATTTTAGCATCAATTATAACTAAAGATGATTTAAGTGATTATTACCCTAAGTGGCGAACTGCTCTATCTGTTCAACTCGATTATGGTCTAACAGTTAATTCTCTACCTCCTCCGTCATCTGGTGCTATTGTTGGTCATATACTCAGTATATTAGATGGTATGTAATGACACCACTGTCTGTGTGTCTGTGTGTCTGTTTGTGTGTCTGTGTGTCTGTGTGTGTGTCTGTGTGTCTGTGTGTCTGTTTGTGTGTCTGTGTGTCTGTGTGTCTGTCTGTCTGTCTGTGTGTGTGTGTCTGTCTGTCTGTGCGTCTGTCTGTGTGTCTGTCTGTGTGTCTGTCTGTCTGTGTGTGTCTGTCTGTCTGTGTGTCTGTCTGTGTGTCTGTCTGTCTGTCTGTCTGTGTGTCTGTCTGTCTGTGTGTCTGTCTGTCTGTGTGTGTCTGTCTGTCTGTCTGTCTGTGCGTCTGTCTGTCTGTGTGTGTGTGTGTGTGTGTCTGTCTGTCTGTGTGTCTGTGTGTCTGTGTGTGTCTGTCTGTGTGTGTCTGTGTGTGTCTGTGTGTGTGTCTGTCTGTGTGTGTGTCTGTCTGTCTGTGTGCGTGTGTGTGTCTGTCTGTCTGTCTGTGTGTCTGTCTGTCTGTGTGTGTCTGTCTGTGTCTGTCTGTGTGTGTGTGTCTGTCTGTGTGTGTGTCTGTGTGTGTCTGTCTGTGTGTGTGTGTGTGTCTGTCTGTCTGTGTGTCTGTCTGTCTGTGTGTGTCTGTCTGTGTGTCTGTCTGTCTGTGTGTGTGTCTGTGTGCGTGTCTGTCTGTGTGTGTGTCTGTCTGTCTGTCTGTGTGTGTGTGTGTGTGTCTGTCTGTCTGTGTGTCTGTCTGTCTGTCTGTGGGTGTGTCTGTCTGTCTGTCTGTCTGTGTGTCTGTCTGTGTGTGTGTCTGTCTGTGTGTCTGTCTGTGTGTGTGTGTGTGTGTGTGTCTGTGTGTGTGTGTGTGTGTGTGTCTGTGTCTGTCTGTGTGTGTGTGTGTCTGTGTCTGTGTGTGTGTGTGTGTGTGTGTGTGTGTGTGTGTGTGTGTGTGTGTGTGTGTGTGTGTGTGTGTGTGTGTGTGTCTGTGTGTCTGTGTGTCTGTCTGTCTGTCTGTCTGTCTGTCTGTCTGCAGCTCACACTTACTGTATCTATAGTATATTATCTATAGGTTATCAATATAAACCTGGATATTTAACCAGACGCGTAACACTGAATCAAACAGAGAGACAGACTTTATTCTACCATAGATTTATTGAAGCGATGAAGTTTGGATATGCAGCGAGGTCAGAACTTGGTGATGAAGATTTCGTTCCCAATAAACAGGTAATGTGCTGTCGGATACCCGCGTGTGCGGTGTGTATTGGTCTAATACCCGCGTGTGCGGCGTGTATTGGTCAGATACCCGCGTGTGCGGCGTGTATTGGTCAAATACCCGCGTGTGCGGTGTGCATTGGTCGGATACCCGCGTGTGCGGTGTGTATTGGTCAAATACCCGCGTGTGCGGTGTGTATTGTTATGTATTGTTTTTTAAAATCTGATTTCAGTTAGTGAACAATCTAACGTCTCAATCTTACGCAACATTTCATAGAAATCTGATTTCTGATAATACAACGCATGAACCTTCATTTTATGGAAATCAGACATCTAAACTGGATCAGACCGGTACATCACATTTCTCAATAGTCGCCCCTAATGGAGACGCGGTCGCTTTGACTTCAACTATTAATTTCTAGTAAGTAATAATTATCTAAGTTCTTATTATTGGAGTTCTACTAATCTACATCTAAGTTTCACTGACCTACATCTGAGTTCCACTAATCTACATCTGAGTTCTACTGATCTACATCTGAGTTCCACTGATCTACATCTTTGATATTAATTCCCTCAATTGAGTTATTTTATTTGTAATTTTCTCATTTCAGTTTTGGATCTAAAACGATGGGCAATCGAACAAATATAATATTCAATAATGAAATGGATGATTTCTCGACCCCGAATCAGACTAATGGATTCGGATTCGCTCCGTCCGAGTCTAATTATATCGAGCCTGGAAAACGACCGATGTCTTCAATGTCACCTACGATTGTGACAGACTATAATGGTGATGTTGTCGATACTTTAGGTGCTTCCGGTGGAAGTAAAATCATATCTTCAATAGTTCAGGTAAGAACCACTTCTCCATTTGCCTGACCACCTGCCTGACCACCTGCCTGACCACCTGCCTGACCACCTACCAGACCACCTGCCTGACCACCTGCCTGACCACCTGCCTGACCACCTGCCTGACCACCTGCCTGACCACCTACCTGACCACCTACCAGACCACCTGCCTGACCACCTGCCTGAACACCTGCCTGACCACCAGCCTGACCACCTGCCAGACCACCTACCAGACCACCTACCAGACCACCTGCCTGACCACCTGCCAGACCACCTACCTGACCACCTGCCTGACCACCTGCCTGAACACCTGCCTGACCACCAGCCTGACCACCTGCCAGACCACCTACCAGACCACCTACCTGACCACCTGCCTGACCACCTGCCTGACCACCTACCTGACCACCTGCCAGACCACCTGCCTGACCACCTGCCTGACCACCTGCCTGACCACCTGCCTGACCACCTACCTGACCACCTGCCTGACCACCTGCCTGACCACCTACCAGACCACCTACCAGACCACCTACCAGACCACCTACCAGACCACCTACCTGACCACCTACCAGACCACCTACCAGACCACCTACCAGACCACCTACCTGACCACCTGCCTGACCACCTACCAGACCACCTGCCTGACCACCTGCCAGACCACCTACCTGACCACCTGCCTGACCACCTGCCTGACCACCTACCTGACCACCTGCCAGACCACCTGCCTGACCACCTGCCTGACCACCTGCCTGACCACCTGCCTGACCACCTACCTGACCACCTGCCTGACCACCTGCCTGACCACCTACCAGACCACCTACCAGACCACCTACCAGACCACCTACCTGACCACCTGTCTGACCACCTACCAGACCACCTACCAGACCACCTACCAGACCACCTACCTGACCACCTACCTGACCACCTGCCTGACCACCTGCCTGACCACCTACCAGACCACCTACCAGACCACCTACCAGACCACCTACCAGACCACCTGCCTGACCACCTACCAGACCACCTACCTGACCACCTACCAGACCACCTACCTGACCACCTACCAGACCACCTACCAGACCACCTACCTGACCACCTGCCTGACCACCTACCAGACCACCTGCCTGACCACCTACCAGACCACCTACCAGACCACCTACCTGACCACCTACCAGACCACCTACCTGACCACCTACCAGACCACCTACCAGACCACCTACCTGACCACCTGCCTGACCACCTACCAGACCACCTACCTGACCACCTGCCTGACCACCTACCAGACCACCTACCTGACCACCTGCCTGACCACCTGCCTGACCACCTGCCAGACCACCTACCTGACCACCTGCCTGACCACCTGCCTGACCACCTGCCTGACCACCTGCCTGACCACCTACCAGACCACCTACCAGACCACCTACCAGACCACCTACCAGACCACCTACCAGACCACCTGCCTGACCACCTGCCTGACCACCTGCCTGACCACCTACCAGACAACCTACCTGACCACCTGCCTGACCACCTGCCTGACCACCTGCCTGACCACCTGCCTGACCACCTACCAGACCACCTACCTGACCACCTGCCTGACCACCTGCCAGACCACCTACCAGACCACCTACCTGACCACCTGCCTGACCACCTGCCTGACCACCTACCTGACCACCTGCCTGACCACCAGCCTGACCACCTACCTGACCACCTGCCCGGACCACCTCTCTTCTCAACACAAGGTTTGATCGGATTGAACTGATTTTTCAGACATTAGCGCAGACTCTGTGGCTCGGTAAATCAGTGAAAGAAAGCGTTGATTCTCCCCGTTTGCACCACCAATGGATTCCAAACAATGTCACCTATGAGGAGAAATTTGATGAGGTATGAATTTCGATGAAGTCGATCGTCACATTTCCCAAGTTGTCTCTATTTTTGGTCCTAACTTGTATTTCTAATTTTAACTTACTTTGTATAGGTCGATCATATCGCTCTACTGTACGACTTGGCGAGCTGTATCTATCCGATAACCAGTATCAGTATCTCTCATTGTAACCTTTTCGTTATTGATTTATTTCAGAATATTCGTGATAGACTTAAAGAATTAGGTCATGAGTTTGTGAAATTGAAAGGAAGAGGAGCTGTAGTACAAGCAATACATAGACGCCTTCACAGCCACCACAAACTGAAATCATATCTATTAGATGCTTATTCTGATCCTAGAAAGGGAGGCTGTCCGCGCGGTATCAATTAAATAGAGGCTGTCCGCGCGGTATCAATTAAATAGAGGCCTTCACAGCCACCACAAACTGATATCATATCTATTAGATGCTTATTCTGATCCTAGAAAGGGAGGCTGTCCGCGCGGTATCAATTAAATAGAGGCTGTCCGCGCGGTATCAATTAAATAGAGGCCTTCACAGCCACCACAAACTGATATCATATCTATTAGATGCTTATTCTGATCCTAGAAAGGGAGGCTGTCCGCGCGGTATCAATTAAATAGAGGCTGTCCGCGCGGTATCAATTAAATAGAAGCTGTCCGCGCGGTATCAATTAAATAGAGGCCTTCACAGCCACCACAAACTGATATCATATCTATTAGATGCTTATTCTGATCCTAGAAAGGGAGGCTGTCCGCGCGGTATCAATTAAATAGAGGCTGTCCGCGCGGTATCAATTAAATAGAGGCTGTCATCGCGGTATCAATTAAATAGAGGCTGTCATCGCGGTATCAACTAAATATTCGGTTATTGAGATCATTTTATTCAATGATATTTTTATTCATTATGTTTAATATGTTTAATGTTTAATATTGTTTTAACATTTTATGTTTAATATTTTAACGATTAACATGACAAATATTCAATTAAGATTTAGATTAATAAACACTATTTAAACTTCAGTGAATTGTTGAATACTTAAGAATCACTCTCCTTGAGGAATCACTCTCCTTGAGGAATCACTCTCCTTGAGGAATCACTCTCCTTGAGGAATCACTCTTCTTGAGGAATCAGCGGAGGTTTCAATACAATCTACTTTTTGACTTTCGAGTTTTCACACTAACCACAACCTAAATAGGCTACAGTGTGTTTCATAAAATGCGCAACCTCTGAACAATCAACTAATCACGGCTTTACTGTTAAATTCAATTGATGATATTGATTAGTGTTTTTGATCTAATTAAGAAATAATAGAATCGCCCATAAATGTTTGCTTCAACGTACAAAATTATATTACCAAACTGACCCTATATGAGAACCATGTCGGCAAATCGGTACATCTTTGCGAGATCTTCGACAAAGGTTTGGAATTGCGGCCGCGATAAACTAGAGTAGCTCAATGAATTCGGACTCATTCGTTCTTCTTTTCGTATTGTGAGATTTTACCGGACAACCGATTTCTGATTGGTGAATGATGCAGTTTACCCGTTACTTGACCCAAACCAAATAAATAGTACAGTAATTAATGATTTATTGATAACTTATAATTATCGCAGATTTTAGCCGTGTGACTAATCTGGACCGGCAAGTGCTGCCCCTAAATCTATCGTTAACGCTAAATAAATGAACTAACAAGTCTGAACGATATTCCTCCTGCGGCGCGCGAGTAATTAGTTAGTTCACACATTCACCGTCAACGATATTTATAGGGGCAGCACTAGTTAGTTGAGATTTCACACGTCTCGATATTCCTACTGTGGCATGCGAATAAAACATTGCCACCAAAATGATGCCATTCATCTGAAATTTGTAATTGAATTGATGCTTATGTTTCACTGAGATATATTTTTTTTAACTTGAATAATGGTAGTTTGAATTACTGTTTATATAGCCACTAGAATTCTTTAGTTCGTCAGGAATTGAATTAAACATGGACTATAAATCGTAGAGTCGATATCAAGGACTCAAGAGTACACGAATTAACATATCACGTGTATCACCTTTTACGGATTCTATTCGAGATGAGTCATGATTGAAAACAATTTAACAAGCAATTTTTTTGTGATAAAATTCGAATTCCTCTTTTTATTGATAGTTATTTACAAATCAACGCCGAGATTGACGGTTCAGTTAATCGAAAGGATAAATCATATTTAGGATGAATCAAAGAAAATTGATGATTATAGCTGAAGGTACATGTTTTATAAGGAGACCCTATATCTTATATCCTAAAGAGATCTCGATATATTTCACCCTCTTCTATCCCTTGATGCGGCCGGCCGCGTAGACTTTGTCTCACTAGTTGCGCATAAAAAACGATTCGCTTCTCTTTGTACCACTAGTGAATATGTCGTAACTTCAGATTAAAAAACACTGTTTGAAAAAATTGGTCATAGAACTGAATAGGGCCACGTCAAGAATTCGATTAAGACATCACAGTCGAATCATAAATTAAAGTCTCTTTATATATCAGTAGAAGGCATACGATGAGCAGTAAATCAATCATATTTACAAACTCGATCAGTCGGCACAGTTCAGTAGCCTAGTGGTTAGCGATCACGGCTGCCACGGTGCGGGTCGCAGGATAGAATCCTTCTGAGAGCTTTTTGGGCCGGCGAGGTGTTGATAAAATGATTGCAAGGGTTGTTTTAAGATACGATAATCTAACCAAAACCTTTGCTACATAGAATAATGATGCTATTATCGCCATCTATTGGATTTTGGATGAACCCACTAGATAGCTCTTATTTGTCTCACTGACTCTTCCTCAGTGGGTTGAAATCACACTCGCCATCTGGAGGATTTCTATGCTACTATAGTCTAATGATGGTTATATCCACCAGATGGCGAGTGTGAATCTAACGGATTAAAGAAGACTCAGTGAGACAAGTAAGAGCTATCTAGTCAGTTCAGCCAAATTCCAATAGATGGCGATAACGTTAGAAATCTTGATATCCTCTCCTCGTCGGAAAATCAGTGTCAAAATATATCCGCGAAAATATACACTAAGTTGAGACCTGAAAAACGACCCCCCCTTCTAACATCTCATACGAGCTTAATAATGGCCCTAGGGCTCTGAAACTTGTTGGGTATTAGAAGGGGCCCTGTAGATGATACTTCTTTTCCCTGGTTTAGGATAGCGGACACACAGCAGGAAAACTGGAATAATCATTTGTCACATCCCAAACACCTCCGTCCCCAGACGCGCATCCGCATGTGGTATAAGTCAAACCTCGGACTACATAAATCGCTACCTGGGTTCAAGTTGACATGTTTGATTGAGTTTGAACACTTATTCGATCAGTAACTTTGAGCCTTTATTTCGCTTTTCTTGGCCCCATCCCCGGTGCCCGGTGCCCGTACTAAAGGGCCGTAAGGGTATGTCCTCTGAAAGAATTGGCCCCCTGGCTCAAATACTTCCGGAGATATGAGCGATCGAAATTTCGAAAAAATAGCCCTAAAATTTTCAAAATTTAGAATTGCTCCAATCGACTCGAAATTTCGGGAGCGGGTAGCTATTAACGCCCTGAACGAGAAAAAGGTCGGTTTTAGATATGGGTAGGGTCTTATTTATATGGCATTTGTGGTATTTTTCTACGTAGGTGATATCATATTTTGGAAAGACGTTTTCTTATACGAGGGTGATATCACTCTATGGGAAGCCAGTTTATAATACGTGGGTGATTTCACTCTATGGGAAGCCGGTTTCTTATACGTGGGTGATTTCACTCTATGGGAAGCCGGTTTCTTATACGTGGGTGATTTCACACTATGTACTGTATTCCCGGAGAGAAAAGTGTGAATTCACCCGGAAAAAGTGTGAATTCCCACCAGAATGTAGACTTTTCATACTTTTTCACTCTTTTCACGAGTTTTCCCCGGGGTGAAAAAGTGTGAAAAGCCAGACTTGTGTCCAAGTGGTTGGTGATTCGACTAGAATATAGACTTTTCATACTTTTTCACTCTTTTCACGAGTTTTCCCCGGGGTGAAAAAGTGTGAAAAGACTCTAATTATTGCTTTAAATTTTTTAAATTAAATACAATTCATTCTTAATTAATTCTATTTATTTTAACAACGACACAGTTTGTACCACTATATTCTTTTGCGTTTTATGACGAAACTCACGTTTCACTCGATGTACGTGTTTGATTTAATTGACCGAAACGGCTAATTGTAAAACACAATGCCTGTAATAAATTCCCTTTTTGTCGTTCAATGTGTGTGAAAAAACATTTGAATCTAACCCGTCTCTCTCTCGATGATCTCCGTTCAATCTATCGCGCTGGTTGTCATGGGCTACAATTTCGTAAATGAAAGTCATTGAAAAATCTCAGTTCGTTAAGAGATATTTCACAAAAACTAATTTGACAACTCGCGAATGCAATGTGCATTTTCTACTTTCCCTTCTAAGACAACTTGCGAATGCAATGTGTAATTTCTACGTTACTTTCTAAGAAGATTTTGACAACTCTTTGCTACAATATGCAATTTCTACGTTTCACTTCTAAGGAGATTTTGCCAAGTTGCGACTGCTTACCATGATCGACGGTCCGATGTCGGAGAAAAAAAGTTTAGTATGATCTCCTTTCAATCTATCTCGCTGGTTGTCATGGGCTACATTTTTGTAATTCAAAGTCATTGAAAAATCTCAGTTCGTGAGGGGATATTTCACAAAAACCAATTTGACAACCGCTCGCAACTACAATATGCAATTTCTACTTTCCCTTCTAAGTAGATTTCGACAACTTGCACCTGCAATATGCAATTTCTACTTTCCCTTCTAAGTAGATTTCGACAATTTGCATCTGCAATGTGTAATTTCTATCTTTCCCATCTAAGTAGATTTCGACGACTTGCATCTGCAATGTGTAATTTCTACTTTCTCCTCTAAGTAGATTTCGACGACTTGCACCTGCAATGTGTAATTTCTATCTTTCCCATCTAAGTAGATTTTGATAATTTGCATCTGCAATGTGTAATTTCTACTTTCTCCTCTAAGTAGATTTCGACGACTTGCATCTGCAATGTGTAATTTCTATCTTTCCCATCTAAGTAGATTTTGATAATTTGCATCTGCAATGTGTAATTTCTACTTTCTCCTCTAAGTAGATTTCGACGACTTGCACCTGCAATGTGTAATTTCTACTTTCTCCTCTAAGTAGATTTCGACGACTTGCATCTGCAATGTGTAATTTCTACTTTCTCCTCTAAGTAGATTTTGATAATTTGCATCTGCAATGTGTAATTTCTACTTTCCCTTTTAAAAGATTTTGACAACTTCACCTGCAATAAGCAATTTCTACTTTCCCTTCTAAGTAGATTTCGACAATTTGCGTCTGCAATGTGTAATTTCTACTTTCCCTTCTAAGTAGATTTTGATAATTTGCATCTGCAATGTGTAATTTCTACTTTTACCTTTTAAAAGATTTCGACAACTTGCACCTGCAATAATCAATTTCTACTTTCCCTTCTAAGTAGATTTCGACAATTTGCATCTGCAATGTGTAATTTCTACTTTCTCCTCTAAGTAGATTTTGATAATTTGCATCTGCAATGTGTAATTTCTACTTTTACCTTTTAAAAGATTTCGACAACTTGCACCTGCAATAATCAATTTCTACTTTCCCTTCTAAGTAGATTTCGACAATTTGCGTCTGCAATGTGTAATTTCTACTTTCTCCTCTAAGTAGATTTTGATAATTTGCATCTGCAATGTGTAATTTCTACTTTCTCCTCTAAGTAGATTTTGATAATTTGCATCTGCAATGTGTAATTTCTACTTTCCCTTTTAAAAGATTTTGACAACTTGCACCTGCAATAATCAATTTCTACTTTCCTTCTAAGTAGATTTCGACAATTTGCATCTGCAATGTGTAATTTTTACTTTCACTTCTAAGTAGATTTTGACAACTTGCACCTGCAATAAGCAATTTCTACTTTCCCTTCTAAGTAGATTTCGACAATTTGCATCTGCAATGTGTAATTTCTACTTTCTCCTCTAAGTAGATTTTGATAATTTGCATCTGCAATGTGTAATTTCTACTTTTCCTTTTAAAAGATTTTGACAACTTGCACCTGCAATGTGTAATTCTAGGGGTTAGGGGGTTAGGGGGTTAGGGGGTTAGGGGGTTAGGGGGTTAGGGGGTTAGGGGGTTAGGGGGTTAGGGGGTTAGGGTTAGGGGGTTAGGGTTAGGGTTAGGGTTAGGTTTAGAGATAGAGGTTAGGGGACCAAACCGAAGGTTTGGAGACCCCACTAGTGCACGGGCAGCGGGTTATCCCTGTAAAAAAGTAGTGAGAGTTAATTGTTGTAGTGAGGCGGTCTACGGGACGTTCATGCCTCGGGGCGTGTTCGTGTCGAGTCGTCGTATCCAGTCTTGTTCGGCTGCTTCGCGGATCGGTCTCGTGGAGCCTGGTAGGTGTTGGAGACCGTACACCCGAAAGTGTTCGCGGGTGTGGTCGACTTGGTTGAAGTGGTCCGAGACTGGAGTCGAATTCTTCGTTCTGATGCGTGAGACGTGATGAGTGACGCGTTCTCGTAGAGACATTCCGGTTTGGCCGACGTACAGCATGTTGCACTTGGTGCATTCGATGCAGTATACAATTTCACGGGTCGCGCAATTAATTGTGCTGCGGATCGCGTGCATTTTGTTGTGGCTGCGGCAAACGGTTGTTTCTCGGACGAGTGGACACGTACGACATCTCGGTGTTCTGCATTTCTCGGTGCCTCGACGTCGGGTTGACGGAGTTCTTTGAGTAGACCTGGAAATAGAAGATTTGGAAACAACGGAAGTATTTCTGTTACGATGCGGTGAAGAGGGGACTCGGGGAGGGGGTGGCTCCGTGGGTTTGAGCTGCGACGAAGTTAGGAGATCTTTGAGACTCTTGTGCTTGGTGTAGGCGGTGACCGTGGTTACCTCGTCAGACCGGCCGGTGGCCGTAGCCAGTTCCGTAAATCTGGTTCGGATGTTACGGGCTAGGGTTCGGTTGGCTTCGGAGTGAGGTAAGATAAGCGGTAAACGCTTTTTCGGCGGTTCGTCGGCCCGTTGTTGTTCTCGTAGATCTCGTTCGGCGTGGTGCCGTAGAGCTTGGCTTTTGATGTGTCGCAGTTCGCGGTCTTTGTAGCCACGACCTCTGAGTACTTTAAGGACGGTTCCGGACGCTGCGTGTAAGTCCGAATCGTTATTGCAGATGCGCCGGAACCGGAGAATTTGACTTTTAACTATACCGGAAAATGTGTGTTTAGGGTGAAACGAGGATCGATGTAGTAATTGATGCGAATCGGTTGGTTTGAAGTAGACTTTGGTGTCTACTGTGCCACTTGTCTCGAATCGCGGGCCTTTGAAAGTGGTTACGTCCAGGAAGTTGACGCTGGTGTCGCTGATTTCGAACTTGAGTTTGATGGATCGGCTCACTGTTTGTAGGACGTCGATGAATTGCATCAACGTTTCGCGGCCGTGTTCCCAAACTATGTAGATGTCGTCGATGAACCGAGCGTATAGCGATGGTTGGAGTTCGCTTCTGGACAGACCTTCTTTTTCCCATTCGGCTACAAAGATATTGGCATAAGAAGGAGCAAAACGCTTACCCATTGCGGTACCTTTTACCTGTAAATATGTGTTTTCGTTAAAGTTAAAGTCATTTTTCTTCAGGCTGATTTCGAGTAGTTTCAGCAGCTCGGCATCCGGGCGTCCCGGGTTTGGGTTATCTCGGAGAGCTTGTCGGATGCTGGCGATACCCTCTTCGTGGGGGATGTTGGTGTAGAGCGAATCGATGTCCATGGTGACGAGTAACGCATCGGCGCTAAATTGTTTACCGGCCAAAATATCTAGAAAGTGGTTGGTATCTTTGACGTACGACGGGTGACCGCGGGCGATCGGCTGCAAATAGTAGTCGATCCATTCCGAAATTTCGTAGGTTTCGGAGCCGCAGTCGGAGACGATCGGTCTCCCCGGCGGTACGCGATCGGGTACCGTCCACTTCTCGCGTTCTTTATGGATTTTGGGAAGCAGATAGAACTGCCTCTGTTTCGGATTATCGGGCGGTAATAGATATTCGGCGGTTTTTAGCGGGATGATTTTTCGTCGAGCCATATTTTCGATGATTTCGCGAATTTCTTCCCCGGTCTGTTCGAAGATCGGTTGCTGCAGCGGCTGATAATACTCGAGATCGGCTAGTTGGCGCATGGCTTCGTGGACGTAGTCGTCGCGGTCCATGATAACCGTAGCGGAACCCTTATCGGCGGCTTTGATGACAATATTAGTGTTGTCACGCAGCTGCTGGAGGGCTTCGCGTTCCTGTTTAGTGAGGTTATCATTTACGCGACGCGTATCCCTGGTTTGTTGAGCCAATTCGTGCGCGTCGTTGCAGAACCCGGCGATTACTGGTTCTATTTCATCCGGAGCCCAACTGCTGGGCAGACGGAAACGCGGAGCCTCGCGGTCCGGTTTGTCTCGGAAGTGATGGTCGAGTTTCACTAGCCGGTTGAATCGGCACACTCCCTTGGTGCGCTCGGTCGCGGCGGCATCAGAACCGATTTTTGGAGTCGGGCAATAAGTGAGGCCCTTTCGGAGTAGCTGATGTTGCGCCGGACTTAGGCGGAGTGAACGTGTGAGGTTGACCACCGGGCTCCCGAGAGCGGTGACCGGATCGCGTCGCGCTTGGTTTGGTGCCGGTTCTTCGTGTTCGTCGGACCTGGAAATGGAAGAAATCAGAGAAGCATTGGTTAATTCCGGTTGATTTAACTCACCAATAGTGGACCCGTTGGTCTCACTAATACTTAGTTTAAACCACTGAGCCAGTGGTCCAGCAGGGTGTTAGCTGTACCACGGTTCCAGTGGATCCCGTCTCCAACAACTCTGAAGCGTCGATCATCGATGGGTGGTATCGCGGTGACGTCGTCGTGAATCTCGAGGAATTCGTTGAACTTCCGGGCGAACTGCTGGTGTTCGCGGGTCGTGTTGAGTTGAACGAAGTGGACGAACGAGTGCTGATACTTCTTGACTGCGGCGTTGATCAGGCGCTGTGTGGTCTTCTTGGCGGTCGCTTCGAAGTTGTTGTCGCGGTTGTTGATTCCGACGCTGATGATCACCGTATCCGGGCGATCTCGGCGCTCCGGTACAGCATCGATCAGGTCGGCGAGATGAGCTATCTTGCAGCCGGGGAAGCTCTCGATCTGGACGTCATCCGGACGGCGGCTTGATGTGATGTTACTCAGATTTGAGTCACCAATCACCAGAATGGGTCGCCGGGTTGGTGGCAGACTCCAATCCTGTTTCTTCCGACCAGTATTCGGATGACGGCGAACTTCCTGGGGCGCCATCGGTCTCGGTGTTGGCGTCGGACTTCGCGCTGGCAGTAGGCGCCCTGGTGACCTGTAATGAGACGGAGAGCTGGAAAGAGAAGAAGAGAGAGACGGCGTCGGACTGCTGGTTGGTGCGGTCGGCGTTCTCTGCGGCGGCGGCGGCGTCGGGTTTCGAGGCGGCGGCGTCGGACTTCTCGGTGGCGTCGGACTTCTTGGTGGCGGCGGCGGCGTCGGCATCGGACTTCTCGGTGGTGGCGCCATTCTGGTTGGTGGCGTCCTGGTGACATCCGCGTAGCTTCTCGGTGACCTGGAATCAGAAAAAGAAGGAGGCGCTGTGGGCGCGGCGGGCGCGGCTGCGGTTGGTGCAGGCGTCCTCGGCGTCGCGGGCTTTCGAATCTTCCGGCTCGGTCTCGGCGGCGGACGAATCTTCGGCTCCGTGGGTGCCTCCTGGTGGTGTGACCTGAAATGAGAAGGGGAAGAAGGTGGGTTAGATAGGACATTTCTGAGTTTGTCAGACAGAGCCTGACCGCGGAATTTCGACCGCAAATCCAGCGCGATGTTGAAAAGCCGGATCGTTCCGGGGCTCAGACGGGAGCCGAAATTCCTCCGGGCCCATGTCAGGGCGACATCCTGTGCTGATAGACAGTCCGGCAGAGGATCACCCATTAGCTCAACAAATGTGGCAGCGTAATGGATGGTCAGCTCTTTCGAAACTGTCTCCATCCAGACGTCCGCGGCAGCGTGCAGCCGCACCGTTACTGCTTCGGTGCAAGCCGCCGGCCGCAGGAACATCTTCAGATGGTCCTTCTTCCTCCGAATCGCTTTCGGACCAGAGCTCAACTGGGCAAGGTGGTGCGCCACTTGAAGAGCTCTATAGTAATTTTTCGGCGACATCCCGGGTTGCTGGTGTCGCTCAGGGCGTCCTCCGCCCTTGCTGGTCTTCTCAGCTGGTGGTCGTTTCTTCTTTCGAGTAGATCGCTCCATTGACAGATATTTCGGCGAGGTTGCCTTCGTCAGTGTCAGTGCAGGAATCATGCTGAACTAGGATTAGACACGGGTTTTTATACACGCAGCGCGCAACAAGTGAACAGTATTTGAGTTAGAAGTTAAGTGACCATATGAGACCTTGTGATCTAGACTAATTGTACTTCTGTGATCAAGCTAATAGACAAACTAGGGGTCTGACTAATTATGCCTTTGATCCAGAGTGACTAGAAAACAGCACTAATTATGGCCCTTGATCTAGCTGTTGAATAGTTTGCTTTGATGTATAGTTCTAAAGATCTAAAGAACGGCGTGTCTAATATAGAATTGAAAAGTTTATTTCGATATAACCTAATAAATACTCAAAGTGTTTTCTATAAAGAGAAATCTAGAATATGTATTATTAATATACGTGAACCGGAATGTTCGAAATATGTCCGAGTTCAGTTTCAAAATTGCTTAATTCCTAATTAGTTTAGATGCGTTAATTAGCGGTGCGCGGCCGAGGCGTATTCCGATATACGCGTGTTTACTAAATAGTCGTAAATGGTGAAATCCGGTTCTTAGTTAATCAAGTTTTCTCCGTATTCTAAAGCTTTTAAGAGCGGATTTTGAAATATCTACGCGGTATTCTACCGAAAATTGGATGAATTAGACAGCGCGGCGTCGGCGATTTAGTAGGAAGTTATAACCCGTAAGATCTAAATTACTGAGTGAGCGCGGGTGGTTAATTAGCCCTAATTATGGGTGACGAGTTTTGATAGAAATGTCTTACTAATAAGTCTGTTTTAATTCTAAGTTCTTAAATATAATTCTATTAGATAAACTACGCTTATTTAGAGTTTTTAGGATCGAGTAAAGCTATGTGAACTTGAACATGTGACAAATATATTCAGACCGGAGCGCGGGTATTCAGTAAATCGGTTTAAGCTTGCGTAGTTTGAGTGGTTCAAAAACACTATGATCTCTTCTTTAATCCGAAGGTTGAAATATATACGTGATTTTAAAACTCTTTTTGAATCGGGAATATTGGGCTGTGTTCTTTGAAAAAAACTGATGAGTTTGAAGGCGTCGTAACTGCGATTTTGTATAGAATTGAGTCGGATAATTAGTCAAGAGGCGCAGGTGGCCGATCGGTCACTAATTATGAGTGACTCGTAAACAGTGATTGATGTCCGTGGACTATTATTTATCCTATAAACTTCTTATACTTCTACAACCTATAGTGCGGTTTTTGAATATAGCTACTAATACTTTTGAGCGATCTCATTAGAATTGTTATCCGAAAATAAACTGTCTGTTTTAGAGAAATTTGAAACTTGACACCCGGATCTATATAGAGTATGTTCCAAGAGTTGGCGCGTAGATACGATAATAGTTAATTAGGACGTAGCGGGTTAGGTCCCCGACCGAACGTTATAGATTAAACGGAGGTTGATTAGGGTGCCGCGGGTTCGAGTCCCGACCAGGCGCCGTTTAGTAATTGAATAGTTCTATTCTAAATGTTTTTTTACCTATTCTGGATTCCTTTTAATTCTGAATCTTTGACGGATACAATAGTACTTTTCAGATGTTTCTACGATATAATCTTAGTGCCGACGCATATTTTCAAAATAAATAAGAGCGGTGGACTGGTTGCCGGTATCTAACGCGGGACACCGGCAACCCGTCAGTACTAGCGGTTAATTTCGGAGCGGCGGGTACGGTTCCCGAGTATTCTCCGGAGCTTAATTCGGGTGCCGCGGGTTCGAGTCCCGATCAGGCGCGCCGTTTTAGTAATTGAGTATATTCTTACCTATTCTAGATTCCCTTTCTTTCTAAATTTATAATAGATTAATAAATACTTTTCGGGTGTTTCTATGATATAATCTCAGTGCTGACGCATATTTTCGAAATAGATAATAGCGGTGGACTGGTTACCGGTTTCTATCGTCCTGGGACAGGCAACCAGTCTGTACTAGCGGTTAGGGTTCGGTTCCCGATATCGCGCTTTTGTTTATTTTTCTAACTGTTTCTGATATTTGGTCTGTCTTCTTACTTACTGAATTTCGATTGAGTTTTCAAAGTAAAGCAGAGAGAACTAATTAAAAGATAAAAGGTTGATGATTCCTGTGGAGCTTGTGATCTTGGAGTTTGTTTTGTACTCTGTCTCTGAGCGGGTTTCTGCTTCAGGCGACGGAGGATGATTCTGCAAATAGATTGATGATTAATAATTAATCAGTTAAGATAATTTACGAGGGAAACCTGGCACGGGCTAAGGTTAGGTTTAGAGATAGAGGTTAGGGGACCAAACCGAAGGTTTGGAGACCCCACTAGTGCACGGGCAGCGGGTTATCCCTGTAAAAAAGTAGTGAGAGTTAATTGTTGTAGTGAGGCGGTCTACGGGACGTTCATGCCTCGGGGCGTGTTCGTGTCGAGTCGTCGTATCCAGTCTTGTTCGGCTGCTTCGCGGATCGGTCTCGTGGAGCCTGGTAGGTGTTGGAGACCGTACACCCGAAAGTGTTCGCGGGTGTGGTCGACTTGGTTGAAGTGGTCCGAGACTGGAGTCGAATTCTTCGTTCTGATGCGTGAGACGTGATGAGTGACGCGTTCTCGTAGAGACATTCCGGTTTGGCCGACGTACAGCATGTTGCACTTGGTGCATTCGATGCAGTATACAATTTCACGGGTCGCGCAATTAATTGTGCTGCGGATCGCGTGCATTTTGTTGTGGCTGCGGCAAACGGTTGTTTCTCGGACGAGTGGACACGTACGACATCTCGGTGTTCTGCATTTCTCGGTGCCTCGACGTCGGGTTGACGGAGTTCTTTGAGTAGACCTGGAAATAGAAGAATTGGAAACAACGGAAGTATTTCTGTTACGATGCGGTGAAGAGGGGACTCGGGGAGGGGGTGGCTTCGTGGGTTTGAGCTGCGACGAAGTTAGGAGATCTTTGAGACTCTTGTGCTTGGTGTAGGCGGTGACCGTGGTTACCTCGTCCGACCGGCCGGTGGCCGTAGCCAGTTCCGTAAATCTGGTTCGGATGTTACGGGCTAGGGTTCGGTTGGCTTCGGAGTGAGGTAAGATAAGCGGTAAACGCTTTTTCGGCGGTTCGTCGGCCCGTTGTTGTTCTCGTAGATCTCGTTCGGCGTGGTGCCGTAGAGCTTGGCTTTTGATGTGTCGCAGTTCGCGGTCTTTGTAGCCACGACCTCTGAGTACTTTAAGGACGGTTCCGGACGCTGCGTGTAAGTCCGAATCGTTATTGCAGATGCGCCGGAACCGGAGAATTTGACTTTTAACTATACCGGAAAATGTGTGTTTAGGGTGAAACGAGGATCGATGTAGTAATTGATGCGAATCGGTTGGTTTGAAGTAGACTTTGGTGTCTACTGTGCCACTTGTCTCGAATCGCGGGCCTTTGAAAGTGGTTACGTCCAGAAAGTTGACGCTGGTGTCGCTGATTTCGAACTTGAGTTTGATGGATCGGCTCACTGTTTGTAGGACGTCGATGAATTGCATCAACGTTTCGCGGCCGTGTTCCCAAACTATGTAGATGTCGTCGATGAACCGAGCGTATAGCGATGGTTGGAGTTCGCTTCTGGACAGACCTTCTTTTTCCCATTCGGCTACAAAGATATTGGCATAAGAAGGAGCAAAACGCTTACCCATTGCGGTACCTTTTACCTGTAAATATGTGTTTTCGTTAAAGTTAAAGTCATTTTTCTTCAGGCTGATTTCGAGTAGTTTCAGCAGCTCGGCATCCGGGCGTCCCGGGTTCGGGTTATCTCGGAGAGCTTGTCGGATGCTGGCGATACCCTCTTCGTGGGGGATGTTGGTGTAGAGCGAATCGATGTCCATGGTGACGAGTAACGCATCGGCGCTAAATTGTTTACCGGCCAAAATATCTAGAAAGTGGTTGGTATCTTTGACGTACGACGGGTGACCGCGGGCGATCGGCTGCAAATAGTAGTCGATCCATTCCGAAATTTCGTAGGTTTCGGAGCCGCAGTCGGAGACGATCGGTCTCCCCGGCGGTACGCGATCGGGTACCGTCCACTTCTCGCGTTCTTTATGGATTTTGGGAAGCAGATAGAACTGCCTCTGTTTCGGATTGTCGGGCGGTAATAGATATTCGGCGGTTTTTAGCGGGATGATTTTTCGTCGAGCCATATTTTCGATGATTTCGCGAATTTCTTCCCCGGTCTGTTCGAAGATCGGTTGCTGCAGCGGCTGATAATACTCGAGATCGGCTAGTTGGCGCATGGCTTCGTGGACGTAGTCGTCGCGGTCCATGATAACCGTAGCGGAACCCTTATCGGCGGCTTTGATGACAATATTAGTGTTGTCACGCAGCTGCTGGAGGGCTTCGCGTTCCTGTTTAGTGAGGTTATCATTTACGCGACGCGTATCCCTGGTTTGTTGAGCCAATTCGTGCGCGTCGTTGCAGAACCCGGCGATTACTGGTTCTATTTCATCCGGAGCCCAACTGCTGGGCAGACGGAAACGCGGAGCCTCGCGGTCCGGTTTGTCTCGGAAGTGATGGTCGAGTTTCACTAGCCGGTTGAATCGGCACACTCCCTTGGTGCGCTCGGTCGCGGCGGCATCAGAACCGATTTTTGGAGTCGGGCAATAAGTGAGGCCCTTTCGGAGTAGCTGATGTTGCGCCGGACTTAGGCGGAGTGAACGTGTGAGGTTGACCACCGGGCTCCCGAGAGCGGTGACCGGATCGCGTCGCGCTTGGTTTGGTGCCGGTTCTTCGTGTTCGTCGGACCTGGAAATGGAAGAAATCAGAGAAGCATTGGTTAATTCCGGTTGATTTAACTCACCAATAGTGGACCCGTTGGTCTCACTAATACTTAGTTTAAACCACTGAGCCAGTGGTCCAGCAGGGTGTTAGCTGTACCACGGTTCCAGTGGATCCCGTCTCCAACAACTCTGAAGCGTCGATCATCGATGGGTGGTATCGCGGTGACGTCGTCGTGAATCTCGAGGAATTCGTTGAACTTCCGGGCGAACTGCTGGTGTTCGCGGGTCGTGTTGAGTTGAACGAAGTGGACGAACGAGTGCTGATACTTCTTGACTGCGGCGTTGATCAGGCGCTGTGTGGTCTTCTTGGCGGTCGCTTCGAAGTTGTTGTCGCGGTTGTTGATTCCGACGCTGATGATCACCGTATCCGGGCGATCTCGGCGCTCCGGTACAGCATCGATCAGGTCGGCGAGATGAGCTATCTTGCAGCCGGGGAAGCTCTCGATCTGGACGTCATCCGGACGGCGGCTTGATGTGATGTTACTCAGATTTGAGTCACCAATCACCAGAATGGGTCGCCGGGTTGGTGGCAGACTCCAATCCTGTTTCTTCCGACCCGTATTCGGATGACGGCGAACTTCCTGGGGCGCCATCGGTCTCGGTGTTGGCGTCGGACTTCGCGCTGGCAGTAGGCGCCCTGGTGACCTGTAATGAGACGGAGAGCTGGAAAGAGAAGAAGAGAGAGACGGCGTCGGACTGCTGGTTGGTGCGGTCGGCGTTCTCTGCGGCGGCGGCGGCGGCGTCGGGTTTCGAGGCGGCGGCGTCGGACTTCTCGGTGGCGTCGGACTTCTTGGCGGCGGCGTCGGCATCGGACTTCTCGGTGGTGGCGCCATTCTGGTTGGTGGCGTCCTGGTGACATCCGCGTAGCTTCTCGGTGACCTGGAATCAGAAAAAGAAGGAGGCGCTGTGGGCGCGGCGGGCGCGGCTGCGGTTGGTGCAGGCGTCCTCGGCGTCGCGGGCTTTCGAATCTTCCGGCTCGGTCTCGGCGGCGGACGAATCTTCGGCTCCGGTGGTGCCTCCTGGTGGTGTGACCTGAAATGAGAAGGGGAAGAAGGTGGGTTAGATAGGACATTTCTGAGTTTGTCAGACAGAGCCTGACCGCGGAATTTCGACCGCAAATCCAGCGCGATGTTGAAAAGCTAGGGTTAGGGTTAGGGTTAGGGTTAGGGTTAGGTATAGAGATAGAGGTTAGGGGAACCAATTTTTGAATTTGAATATTAATTATATGACAAGTGTGTTCTTCAGATTAACCCCCGAGACTGTTAATCGAGATGTATTAATTAATTTCTTTTTCAGTTCCCCACTAGAGCACGGGCAGCGGGAAATCAGGCTAACTCCCACCTGTCGGAAGGCATTAGAGTTAGGGGCATCGGGAAAAGCACAGTCCACCACCTAGACCGGGACTCGAACCACGGACCTTTCGTTTGCCGGACGACTGCTCTACCAGTTGAGCTACCTGGGCAGACCGACGACTGTCATTTCCTGTGACCTCGCATTCCTTCATTCCTGGCACAGGCTGAGGTTAGGTATAGAGATAGAGGTTAGGGGAACCAATTTTTGAATTTGAATATTAATTATATGACAAGTGTGTTCTTCAGATTAACCCCCGAGACTGTTAATCGAGATGTATTAATTAATTTCTTTTTCAGTTCCCCACTAGAGCACGGGCAGCGGGAAATCAGGCTAACTCCCACCTGTCGGAAGGCATTAGAGTTAGGGGCATCGGGAAAAGCACAGTCCACCACCTAGACCGGGACTCGAACCACGGACCTTTCGTTTGCCGGACGACTGCTCTACCAGTTGAGCTACCTGGGCAGACCGACGACTGTCATTTCCTGTGACCTCGCATTCCTTCATTCCTGGCACAGGCTGAGGTTAGGTATAGAGATAGAGGTTAGGGGAACCAATTTTTGAATTTGAATATTAATTATATGACAAGTGTGTTCTTCAGATTAACCCCCGAGACTGTTAATCGAGATGTATTAATTAATTTCTTTTTCAGTTCCCCACTAGAGCACGGGCAGCGGGAAATCAGGCTAACTCCCACCTGTCGGAAGGCATTAGAGTTAGGGGCATCGGGAAAAGCACAGTCCACCACCTAGACCGGGACTCGAACCACGGACCTTTCGTTTGCCGGACGACTGCTCTACCAGTTGAGCTACCTGGGCAGACCGACGACTGTCATTTCCTGTGACCTCGCATTCCTTCATTCCTGGCACAGGCTGAGGTTAGGTATAGAGATAGAGGTTAGGGGAACCAATTTTTGAATTTGAATATTAATTATATGACAAGTGTGTTCTTCAGATTAACCCCCGAGACTGTTAATCGAGATGTATTAATTAATTTCTTTTTCAGTTCCCCACTAGAGCACGGGCAGCGGGAAATCAGGCTAACTCCCACCTGTCGGAAGGCATTAGAGTTAGGGGCATCGGGAAAAGCACAGTCCACCACCTAGACCGGGACTCGAACCACGGACCTTTCGTTTGCCGGACGACTGCTCTACCAGTTGAGCTACCTGGGCAGACCGACGACTGTCATTTCCTGTGACCTCGCATTCCTTCATTCCTGGCACAGGCTGAGGTTAGGTATAGAGATAGAGGTTAGGGGAACCAATTTTTGAATTTGAATATTAATTATATGACAAGTGTGTTCTTCAGATTAACCCCCGAGACTGTTAATCGAGATGTATTAATTAATTTCTTTTTCAGTTCCCCACTAGAGCACGGGCAGCGGGAAATCAGGCTAACTCCCACCTGTCGGAAGGCATTAGAGTTAGGGGCATCGGGAAAAGCACAGTCCACCACCTAGACCGGGACTCGAACCACGGACCTTTCGTTTGCCGGACGACTGCTCTACCAGTTGAGCTACCTGGGCAGACCGACGACTGTCATTTCCTGTGACCTCGCATTCCTTCATTCCTGGCACAGGCTGAGGTTAGGTATAGAGATAGAGGTTAGGGGAACCAATTTTTGAATTTGAATATTAATTATATGACAAGTGTGTTCTTCAGATTAACCCCCGAGACTGTTAATCGAGATGTATTAATTAATTCCTTTTTCAGTTCCCCACTAGAGCACGGGCAGCGGGAAATCAGGCTAACTCCCACCTGTCGGAAGGCATTAGAGTTAGGGGCATCGGGAAAAGCACAGTCCACCACCTAGACCGGGACTCGAACCACGGACCTTTCGTTTGCCGGACGACTGCTCTACCAGTTGAGCTACCTGGGCAGACCGACGACTGTCATTTCCTGTGACCTCGCATTCCTTCATTCCTGGCACAGGCTGAGGTTAGGTATAGAGATAGAGGTTAGGGGAACCAATTTTTGAATTTGAATATTAATTATATGACAAGTGTGTTCTTCAGATTAACCCCCGAGACTGTTAATCGAGATGTATTAATTAATTTCTTTTTCAGTTCCCCACTAGAGCACGGGCAGCGGGAAATCAGGCTAACTCCCACCTGTCGGAAGGCATTAGAGTTAGGGGCATCGGGAAAAGCACAGTCCACCACCTAGACCGGGACTCGAACCACGGACCTTTCGTTTGCCGGACGACTGCTCTACCAGTTGAGCTACCTGGGCAGACCGACGACTGTCATTTCCTGTGACCTCGCATTCCTTCATTCCTGGCACAGGCTGAGGTTAGGTATAGAGATAGAGGTTAGGGGAACCAATTTTTGAATTTGAATATTAATTATATGACAAGTGTGTTCTTCAGATTAACCCCCGAGACTGTTAATCGAGATGTATTAATTAATTTCTTTTTCAGTTCCCCACTAGAGCACGGGCAGCGGGAAATCAGGCTAACTCCCACCTGTCGGAAGGCATTAGAGTTAGGGGCATCGGGAAAAGCACAGTCCACCACCTAGACCGGGACTCGAACCACGGACCTTTCGTTTGCCGGACGACTGCTCTACCAGTTGAGCTACCTGGGCAGACCGACGACTGTCATTTCCTGTGACCTCGCATTCCTTCATTCCTGGCACAGGCTGAGGTTAGGTATAGAGATAGAGGTTAGGGGAACCAATTTTTGAATTTGAATATTAATTATATGACAAGTGTGTTCTTCAGATTAACCCCCGAGACTGTTAATCGAGATGTATTAATTAATTTCTTTTTCAGTTCCCCACTAGAGCACGGGCAGCGGGAAATCAGGCTAACTCCCACCTGTCGGAAGGCATTAGAGTTAGGGGCATCGGGAAAAGCACAGTCCACCACCTAGACCGGGACTCGAACCACGGACCTTTCGTTTGCCGGACGACTGCTCTACCAGTTGAGCTACCTGGGCAGACCGACGACTGTCATTTCCTGTGACCTCGCATTCCTTCATTCCTGGCACAGGCTGAGGTTAGGTATAGAGATAGAGGTTAGGGGAACCAATTTTTGAATTTGAATATTAATTATATGACAAGTGTGTTCTTCAGATTAACCCCCGAGACTGTTAATCGAGATGTATTAATTAATTTCTTTTTCAGTTCCCCACTAGAGCACGGGCAGCGGGAAATCAGGCTAACTCCCACCTGTCGGAAGGCATTAGAGTTAGGGGCATCGGGAAAAGCACAGTCCACCACCTAGACCGGGACTCGAACCACGGACCTTTCGTTTGCCGGACGACTGCTCTACCAGTTGAGCTACCTGGGCAGACCGACGACTGTCATTTCCTGTGACCTCGCATTCCTTCATTCCTGGCACAGGCTGAGGTTAGGTATAGAGATAGAGGTTAGGGGAACCAATTTTTGAATTTGAATATTAATTATATGACAAGTGTGTTCTTCAGATTAACCCCCGAGACTGTTAATCGAGATGTATTAATTAATTTCTTTTTCAGTTCCCCACTAGAGCACGGGCAGCGGGAAATCAGGCTAACTCCCACCTGTCGGAAGGCATTAGAGTTAGGGGCATCGGGAAAAGCACAGTCCACCACCTAGACCGGGACTCGAACCACGGACCTTTCGTTTGCCGGACGACTGCTCTACCAGTTGAGCTACCTGGGCAGACCGACGACTGTCATTTCCTGTGACCTCGCATTCCTTCATTCCTGGCACAGGCTGAGGTTAGGTATAGAGATAGAGGTTAGGGGAACCAATTTTTGAATTTGAATATTAATTATATGACAAGTGTGTTCTTCAGATTAACCCCCGAGACTGTTAATCGAGATGTATTAATTAATTTCTTTTTCAGTTCCCCACTAGAGCACGGGCAGCGGGAAATCAGGCTAACTCCCACCTGTCGGAAGGCATTAGAGTTAGGGGCATCGGGAAAAGCACAGTCCACCACCTAGACCGGGACTCGAACCACGGACCTTTCGTTTGCCGGACGACTGCTCTACCAGTTGAGCTACCTGGGCAGACCGACGACTGTCATTTCCTGTGACCTCGCATTCCTTCATTCCTGGCACAGGCTGAGGTTAGGTATAGAGATAGAGGTTAGGGGAACCAATTTTTGAATTTGAATATTAATTATATGACAAGTGTGTTCTTCAGATTAACCCCCGAGACTGTTAATCGAGATGTATTAATTAATTTCTTTTTCAGTTCCCCACTAGAGCACGGGCAGCGGGAAATCAGGCTAACTCCCACCTGTCGGAAGGCATTAGAGTTAGGGGCATCGGGAAAAGCACAGTCCACCACCTAGACCGGGACTCGAACCACGGACCTTTCGTTTGCCGGACGACTGCTCTACCAGTTGAGCTACCTGGGCAGACCGACGACTGTCATTTCCTGTGACCTCGCATTCCTTCATTCCTGGCACAGGCTGAGGTTAGGTATAGAGATAGAGGTTAGGGGAACCAATTTTTGAATTTGAATATTAATTATATGACAAGTGTGTTCTTCAGATTAACCCCCGAGACTGTTAATCGAGATGTATTAATTAATTTCTTTTTCAGTTCCCCACTAGAGCACGGGCAGCGGGAAATCAGGCTAACTCCCACCTGTCGGAAGGCATTAGAGTTAGGGGCATCGGGAAAAGCACAGTCCACCACCTAGACCGGGACTCGAACCACGGACCTTTCGTTTGCCGGACGACTGCTCTACCAGTTGAGCTACCTGGGCAGACCGACGACTGTCATTTCCTGTGACCTCGCATTCCTTCATTCCTGGCACAGGCTGAGGTTAGGTATAGAGATAGAGGTTAGGGGAACCAATTTTTGAATTTGAATATTAATTATATGACAAGTGTGTTCTTCAGATTAACCCCCGAGACTGTTAATCGAGATGTATTAATTAATTTCTTTTTCAGTTCCCCACTAGAGCACGGGCAGCGGGAAATCAGGCTAACTCCCACCTGTCGGAAGGCATTAGAGTTAGGGGCATCGGGAAAAGCACAGTCCACCACCTAGACCGGGACTCGAACCACGGACCTTTCGTTTGCCGGACGACTGCTCTACCAGTTGAGCTACCTGGGCAGACCGACGACTGTCATTTCCTGTGACCTCGCATTCCTTCATTCCTGGCACAGGCTGAGGT
>NW_027437482.1:0-50000 GCF_964204645.1 Tubulanus polymorphus | reverse complement strand
AAGAAGATGATGTTTAGATCAGGTTCGTTTAGTTACTCTTATTTATATCGAATATTTACTATGATTTTTGTGAAATTGCTCTAATGATGTTATAATGAATGTTGTTTGATTTATTTTCAGTCTAATGGAGGAGAATCTCAATAACTGAAACCTGCGACACGTCTACACCTGAAATTGACTGCACGTCAAATGAATGAATTGTTGATTCTTAATGACTGTGATGTTTCATGCGGTTTAGAGGATTTGGAGGGATATCCCAAGCTCGAACCCAGTGATTTTGATCAGATGATAAACCAGGGTGTCTGATATATACTGATGAATAGTTACTACGACATGATCGCCACCTATTGGATATCTGCTGAACCACCAAATTATTGGATTAATACGAATACGTATTCGTATTGGATTAAACTGTATATCACAGACGCCATCTATTGGAAATTTAGAAATTTATATCTTGAGTCAAAATAAACGTGAAATGCATTTTAGATAAACACAAAATAGTTCTCAAATTGAGTGTGAACTGTTGGTTTGATCTGAATGCAGTGGAACACAATATCTGAGTGACTGTTAAAACCCTTCCAGGATTGGCACTGTCTTCCAGAGATGATTTTGATAAAACCAGTGTCTCTTGTAAACTTTGCATTATTCATAATCTATTCAAACAAAATAAAGAAACTTGAAACCAAATTCAAGAATCTACAGGGCTTCATTTCTGAATGATTGTTGTTTGTTGACTGGTGCGTTGTCATGGTGATGGCAAGGTGATATTCTGGATCCGATGTCTGGAAAAATAGTAATTCCTGAAAACAGAGCCAAATTTCATACTGAAATGAATAACTACACTTATTTTTATCGATATAATAATAGAATGAATTTTTAGCAAAAAATTTCACAGATATTTGTTAAAGAAATACAAAACTTGTCGATACTCTCAGCCGTGCCCCGCTGAAAAAAACTATTAGGTTAAATACGTGTTGTGAGTCACCAATTCAACTTATAAGATTATTTGATTCTTTCATTAATTGGGAATAATTTTAGAATGTTTTATTCGAACAATAGCTCGGAAGTTCACTAGAATTGCTACGTATTGCTAATTCCGTGGAATTCATTACCCCCGCTAGTAATCCGGAGCGGTATCTAAAGCCATCCGCGGCTAGAACCGTGAACTCTTTAGTTGGTGCTCGGAGCGCAAAGCCTGAGTCCGAGTCGACCTCGAGCTGCGCGGTCTGCAGAACAAGCATGGCGGACGAATAAATCGCTATTTACACTTGAAATATTTAGAAGCTTCTCTTTCAACGCAGAAGCGACAGAATGTCTTCAAACCATTTCAACATTGAAATACAGTAAGTAGATTTACTTATGAATCGAATACTTGTGATGTATGAAGGTGATTCGAGATGGAGAGCGACATAAAACACTCCGGTTTAACCCCACGAGCAGCAGCAATCTCTATTCACTGATGCGTGCTGTAAAACCATTATCATTCAGTAATAATAATAATATTAATATGTGTCTTATATAGTGCTAAATCCAGCCAAGCTGCTCAGAGCGCTTTACATTTTTCGGTATTATTACCCGGGCCAATTTTAATACTCTAACATGTATCAGTCATCTCTCCCTTTGGAGAAGTAACACCGAGCTGCTAACAAGCGCTCAGGAGTCTTCTATCAGACCAGGTACCCATTTACTCCTGGGTGGAGAGAGGCAGTGAGGATAAGTGTCTTGCCCGAGGACACAACGGGGATCGAACCCACGACCTGGCTTCCCAGAGATGAACGCTCTAACCACTAGCCCTCACCGCAGTAAAAAGTATCAATGACATAAAGAGTGGATCGAGGCCTAAACTATTACTATCAATACAGATGGAGCATTTGACCCTCTGATACCCTGGATTTTAGAGTGCTTTCTCTGACAGGTTTCTATGTTTATTTCAGGGTGATGCTCAACTGAATAACTGCAGTCATCAGAGAGTTCAAGGAATAACTGTTTGGCGATGAAGTGAACAAGTGATCCCTCAATTCAGGTAGATATATCTTAGGCCCTAATCACAGACCTCTACAAACCAGTTTCAGTGGTGTTTTAAAACCGAGTTAACCAAAATCCAAGCAGGTTTTCAGCGCCGTTCTCAAATCATTGATGCCATCATGATTTGAAAGCTTGCGGCTCAATTTACTGTGTTTGGGACTTAGCAAAATTATTTGCTGCGACAAAATTAACTGTGGAAATATCAAACATGTTTGAATGGTGCGATTCACCTGCTGCTGAGCAACGAACACGCTGCAAATTTCATTGTGAAATCTGTAATTTCAGACGGTGTGGGAATAAATTCATATAGGCTAGTGTTCCCTGCTCTAAGTCTGAACCAATTTACAGTTATGTCTTGTATGAGAAAAAAAATTCTAAGCCTGAAAATTGTTGGCACTAAATGCATTTTGAATCTGTTTTCATTTTTTATCTGATGAAGAAATAATGATTTTCAGTGTTTTGTATTATTTCAGATGTAGGCGTAACGCTAGAGTTTTGTTTATTCTACTCAAAAGAAGATGATGTTTAGATCAGGTTTGTTTAGTTACTCTTATTCATGTCGAATATTTGATATGATTTTTGTGAATTGCTCTAATGATGTTATAATGAATGTTGTTTGATTTATTTTCAGTCTAATGGAGGAGGATCTCAATAACTGAAACCTGCGACACGTCTACACCTGAAATTGACCTAGTTCTAAACACTGCGCATAAACCAGATCAAGTGGTTACTGTCTCAAATCATTGATGCTATCATGATTTGAAAGCTTGTCAAAGATTGCAGCTCAATTTACTGTGTTTGGGACTTAGCAAAAATATTTGCTGCGACAAAATTAACTGTGGAAATATCAAACATGTTTGAATGTTGCGATTCACCTGCTGCTGAGCAACGAACACGCTGCAAATTTCATTGTGAAATCTGTAATTTCAGACGGTGTGGGAATAAATTCATATAGTGTTCCCTGCTCTAAGTCTGAACCAATTTACCGTTAAGTCTTGTATGAAAAAAATGATTTTCAGTGTTTTGTATTATTTCAGATGTAGGCGTAACGCTAGAGTTTTGTTTATTCTACTCAAAAGAAGGTGATGTTTAGATCAGGTTCGTTTAGTTACTCTTATTTATATCGAATATTTGATATGATTTTTGTGAATTGCTCTAATGATGTTATAATGGTGGTCTTAAATCTTGGGACTGGGTGCAGTTTCACGAAAAAGTTTAAGGCTTAAACGGTTAAGTTTGAATTGTTGTGTTCATTGAAGAAATGAAGTAACCAATGGCAATTACACCAAGAATTTGAGTTTAACTTTTTTGTGAAACAGGGCCCTGGTCTTAAGTTGTTAGATTGGTTATATTATTAACTAAGTTGGTCTTAGAGTAGTCTTAAGTCTAAGCCATGACTATGCAACTGGCCCCTGCACACATGGCGATTCTCTAGTTGTCAGAGCTCTGAATCAAATGGTTGCAAGTGATAGAATGAATCCATTGATATTTATGGTCCTTCCTTGTAAACCCGAGCTCGGCCTTTAATCGATGATAAAGGTTTATAAGTCCTTAGAAATTGAGTAATAATTTAGTCGATTATGTTGATTTTCAGTCCGTCTGGCTGCACTTTCTGGGGTAAAAAGCCATGGAGCCGAAAGAAGAAGATATTGTGGCAACTCGGCACGTTAGTTGGCGCTCCGGTCGGTATCGGACTCGTTGCTGGAATCGCAGTTCCCGCGATGATCATAGAGATTCCCGTCTGGGTCGGACGCGAGGTAAATTATCGACTAATATTAGGAATCCATCTGCCGTCTGTCTCTGAGAATCTCAATTTAGTGATCATTATTATATTTCCACACGAATCACAAGGGCCTCGTGCCCAAAAGGTCATTTTTGATCCGAATTCCGAGAACATATACGCATGGACACATAACTGAAAGTCTTTTATACGTGAAGCCTATCACACAGGGTGACCACGTGAGACATAAAATGATAGCTTAATATGTGTGATAGGTCAGCTTTCTGACTACAGTTTTTCAATTTGATGAAATTGTTGAACTAAAGGAATTTAACCCAAACAGATGAATTGGGATTTAAAGTGTTCATTCATTGAATGCCTCATTACAGATATTATTATGTCCTTTGAAAAGTCCTTTCATGTTGAAATTAAACCCACACAACTGTTAAACTCAATACAAAGTCAAATTGACTATAATTGACTATAGGGACTGTTAACGAACTGATGTCACTGTATGTAAACACCTCCCACCTAGGAACAGTTATAACCCTTACTGGAACTGGATCCAGTCTCAATTAAACCCATACAACTGTGGAACTGGATGAAATTAAACCCCCACAACTGTGGAACTGGGTCCAGTGTCAAATTAAAACCACACAAAAAACTGGGATTGTCAATCCCAATCCCAGTTTTTCAATAATTGAATATAGCCAAAAACTGGGATTGAATATAGACTGTATTCGAATTGAATTCACAGAGTGACGTTGAATAACCAACACTTAGAAGTAATAAATCCTTATTGATTTTATTTGTCAAAATCCTAGTTCTAAACACTGCGCATAAACTGTATCAAGTGGTTACTGTCATTTAACCGTAATGACAAGGACATAGGATAAGGCTTATCGGGTGAAATACAGGATATCGACATATTCAAGTTCTGAAATTACTCGCTTGATGGCGCTAGTCAGAAACAGAAATTGGAACCTAAATCCACCACGCGCTAGATTTTTATCGCAAATTTTACTATGAAAAATGCTATTTCTCATGTGTTTATCTTGTGTTTCAGTTACACACACGTTACGGTCACCTACCACAGCACAAGAGGAATATGGTAATAGCCGGTGGTGTAACTGCGTCTGTTATCGTAGCGCCAGTTGTCGCTAGTTTAGCCGTATGTTTACGGCGTGGTACCGATATCGCTGTGTCGCAGCGGTGGTTGCGGCGTATCGACGACTGACTCCGGGCGGAGTTCGATTTGAGTTCGAAAAGAACGAAGGAAGTGGCCCATCGGGGCCTTACGCCCGTAAGTACTTAAACCATACTTTTCATATAGTGCAGGGTCCGGAATCAGCGGTCTTTCTAGGATTCTGAAGGGATAATTTGATGATGTCATAGGCGGATTTATTGGAGGTGGCCAACTTTTCTACGTTTTATATAGACTTGCCAGAAAGAGAAAGATAATTTGATGATGTCATAGGGGGTTTAACTGATAAAGCCATGTTGTCTGGTGTGGCTGCTATATAAATCGCCCTATGACGTCATTTAAGTTAGTTCAGTACTAGTATGAGTGAATGTTTATATTTGTTGTAGCTGATTCTCACAGTATAGAAACGACCAGTCACCGGGTAGCGAACTCCAGTATCGGACCTAGTATCGGTGAGATGTCTATGGCTATGACTGGCAGTCTTAGCGCTAGCGGAAGCCACATCGACCGAGTCGGGATAATCCGCGATGAGAGCGATCGCTAATCGGCCAGTAACAGAGCGATTGCTGGCTCCAGTTTGAACGGTAGTTTATCGGGAAGCGCCGTTGCCGGACCGAGCGGATTCCAAAACAGGTAAGAGAATTTCCCGACTACAATCTCACGAATCACGAGGATCCCCTGGAAAATTGGAGGAGGGCACGGCGAAGGTACGGGTGCAGATTTAGGAAAATCTCAAAGAGAAGGAAGAGCAGTTCTCTGAGAAAGCAGGATTAAGGCTGACTTATGTCGACAAGCAACGCGACGCCTACCGACACAACTGGGTTTATCGCCGATTAACGGCCTACGAGAGGCCGCCAGTTTCTGCTCTATCTGTTCGACATATGCCGGCTTGCGACGCCTACCGACTCGTCGCAAGCCGTATCGGGCTAGATGCCCGTGTTCTACTCCGGCCTACAGTAGGCCAACAGTTGCTTTCGATCGCAACTGACACAAACTGCTGTGATATGCACGGCGTTGCACCACTTTTAGTCGACGAATAAAAAACCCACAGTAGATTTGTAGAAACAGTTTCGAAGTTAAAAACTGTGGTGTTTTAAAACCGAGTTAACCAAAATCCAAGCAGGTTTTCAGCGCCGTTCTCAAATCATTGATGCCGTCATGATTTGAAAGCTTGTCAAAGATTGCGGCTCAATTTACTGTGTTTGGGACTAAACAAAAATTTTGCTGCGCTGAAATTAACTGTGGAAATATCAAACATGTTTGAATGGTGCGATTCACCTGCTGCTGAGCAACGAACACGCTGCAAATTTCATTGTGAAATCTGTAATTTCAGACGGTGTGGGAATAAATTCATATAGTGTTCCCTGCTCTAAGTCTGAACTAATTTACCGTTAAGTCTTGTATGAAAAAAAGATTGTAACACTGAAAATTCTTGGCACTAAAAGCATTTTGAATCTTGTTGAATCTGTTTTCATTTTTATCTGATGAAGAAATAATGATTTTCAGTGTTTTGTATTATTTCAGATGTAGGCGTAACGCTAGAGTTTTGTTTATTCTACTCAAAAGAAGGTGATGTTTAGATCAGGTTCGTTTAGTTACTCTTATTTGTATCGAATATTTGATATGATTTTTGTGAATTGCTCTAATGATGTTATAATGAACGTTGTTTGATTTATTTTCAGTCTAATGGAGGAGGATCTCAATAACTGAAACCTGCGACACGTCTACACCTGAAATTGACTGCGCGTCAAATGAATGAATTATTGATTCTAAATGACTGTGATGTTTCATGCTGTTTAGAGGATTTTTAGGATGTTCCAAGTTCAAACCCAGTGATTTTGATCAGATGATAAACCAGGGTGTCTGATATATACTGATGAATAGTTATTACGACATGATCGCCACCTATTGGATTTCTGCTGAACCACCAAATTATTGGATTAATACGAATATACTGTATATCACAGGTGCCATCTATTGGAAATTTAGAAATTTATATCTTGAGTCAAAATAAACGTGAAATGCATTTTAGATAAACACAAAATAGTTCTCAAATTGAGTGTGAACTGTTGGTTTGATCTGAATGCTGTGGAACACAATATCTGAGTTACTGTTAAAACCCTTCCAGGATTGGCACTGTCTTCCAGAGATGATTTTGATAAAACCAGTGTCTCTAGTAAACTTTGCATCATTCAGAATCTACTCAACCAAAGTAAAGAAACTTGAAACCAAATTTAAGAATCTACAGGGCTTCATTTCTGAATGATTGTTGTTTGTTTTGACTGGTGCGTTGTCATGGTGATGGCAAGGTGATATTCTGGATCCGATTTCTGGAAAAATAGTAATTCCTCAAAACAGAGCCCAATTTCATACTGAATTATGAATAACTACACTTATTTTCGTTGATATTAGATCAGAATGAATTTATTTGAGCAAAATATTTCATAGAAATTTGTCACAGAAATAAAGAACTTCACCTCGAATGATATCAAAGGGGTAAAATTGAGTCTGGGTGACCTCTAGATATTTCTCTTTAAAAAAAAACCTCAGTCATCCTCATTAATCCGGGTGTCTAGTTGACTCGACACAAATTACGTAACAGTAAAATAACTAACTGCGTTACGATGATGAAATGTGGTTTTATGTCGGTTTGATAGTTTATACGAGTTGAATTTACAAAAATGGATTATTAGGAATTAAACTCAGGAATATTTTGAGAGAGACTCAGTAAGAGAGCGGTTCCGCATTAGAGACACAGGGCGGGGTAAGAGAGCGGTGCCGCATTGGAGACACAGGGCGGGGTAAGAGAGCGGTGCCGCATTAGAGACACAGGGCGGGGTAAGAGAGCGGTGCCGCATTGGAGACACAGGGCGGGGTAAGAGAGCGGTGCCGCATTAGAGACACAGGGTAAGCTGTGTTTTAGGTCGCGCTCTATCATCAACTACATCTCATTTTGCTGATTATCACTGATCAGCTCTTACAGTAACTGTAAGGGTTAGGGTTAGGGTTAGGTTTAGAGATAGAGGTTAGGGGACCAAACCGAAGGTTTGGAGACCCCACTAGTGCACGGGCAGCGGGTTATCCCTGTAAAAAAGTAGTGAGAGTTAATTGTTGTAGTGAGGCGGTCTACGGGACGTTCATGCCTCGGGGCGTGTTCGTGTCGAGTCGTCGTATCCAGTCTTGTTCGGCTGCTTCGCGGATCGGTCTCGTGGAGCCTGGTAGGTGTTGGAGACCGTACACCCGAAAGTGTTCGCGGGTGTGGTCGACTTGGTTGAAGTGGTCCGAGACTGGAGTCGAATTCTTCGTTCTGATGCGTGAGACGTGATGAGTGACGCGTTCTCGTAGAGACATTCCGGTTTGGCCGACGTACAGCATGTTGCACTTGGTGCATTCGATGCAGTATACAATTTCACGGGTCGCGCAATTAATTGTGCTGCGGATCGCGTGCATTTTGTTGTGGCTGCGGCAAACGGTTGTTTCTCGGACGAGTGGACACGTACGACATCTGGGTGTTCTGCATTTCTCGGTGCCTCGACGTCGGGTTGACGGAGTTCTTTGAGTAGACCTGGAAATAGAAGAATTGGAAACAACGGAAGTATTTCTGTTACGATGCGGTGAAGAGGGGACTCGGGGAGGGGGTGGCTCCGTGGGTTTGAGCTGCGACGAAGTTAGGAGATCTTTGAGACTCTTGTGCTTGGTGTAGGCGGTGACCGTGGTTACCTCGTCAGACCGGCCGGTGGCCGTAGCCAGTTCCGTAAATCTGGTTCGGATGTTACGGGCTAGGGTTCGGTTGGCTTCGGAGTGAGGTAAGATAAGCGGTAAACGCTTTTTCGGCGGTTCGTCGGCCCGTTGTTGTTCTCGTAGATCTCGTTCGGCGTGGTGCCGTAGAGCTTGGCTTTTGATGTGTCGCAGTTCGCGGTCTTTGTAGCCACGACCTCTGAGTACTTTAAGGACGGTTCCGGACGCTGCGTGTAAGTCCGAATCGTTATTGCAGATGCGCCGGAACCGGAGAATTTGACTTTTAACTATACCGGAAAATGTGTGTTTAGGGTGAAACGAGGATCGATGTAGTAATTGATGCGAATCGGTTGGTTTGAAGTAGACTTTGGTGTCTACTGTGCCACTTGTCTCGAATCGCGGGCCTTTGAAGGTGGTTACGTCCAGGAAGTTGACGCTGGTGTCGCTGATTTCGAACTTGAGTTTGATGGATCGGCTCACTGTTTGTAGGACGTCGATGAATTGCATCAACGTTTCGCGGCCGTGTTCCCAAACTATGTAGATGTCGTCGATGAACCGAGCGTATAGCGATGGTTGGAGTTCGCTTCTGGACAGACCTTCTTTTTCCCATTCGGCTACAAAGATATTGGCATAAGAAGGAGCAAAACGCTTACCCATTGCGGTACCTTTTACCTGTAAATATGTGTTTTCGTTAAAGTTAAAGTCATTTTTCTTCAGGCTGATTTCGAGTAGTTTCAGCAGCTCGGCATCCGGGCGTCCCGGGTTCGGGTTATCTCGGAGAGCTTGTCGGATGCTGGCGATACCCTCTTCGTGGGGGATGTTGGTGTAGAGCGAATCGATGTCCATGGTGACGAGTAACGCATCGGCGCTAAATTGTTTACCGGCCAAAATATCTAGAAAGTGGTTGGTATCTTTGACGTACGACGGGTGACCGCGGGCGATCGGCTGCAAATAGTAGTCGATCCATTCCGAAATTTCGTAGGTTTCGGAGCCGCAGTCGGAGACGATCGGTCTCCCCGGCGGTACGCGATCGGGTACCGTCCACTTCTCGCGTTCTTTATGGATTTTGGGAAGCAGATAGAACTGCCTCTGTTTCGGATTATCGGGCGGTAATAGATATTCGGCGGTTTTTAGCGGGATGATTTTTCGTCGAGCCATATTTTCGATGATTTCGCGAATTTCTTCCCCGGTCTGTTCGAAGATCGGTTGCTGCAGCGGCTGATAATACTCGAGATCGGCTAGTTGGCGCATGGCTTCGTGGACGTAGTCGTCGCGGTCCATGATAACCGTAGCGGAACCCTTATCGGCGGCTTTGATGACAATATTAGTGTTGTCACGCAGCTGCTGGAGGGCTTCGCGTTCCTGTTTAGTGAGGTTATCATTTACGCGACGCGTATCCCTGGTTTGTTGAGCCAATTCGTGCGCGTCGTTGCAGAACCCGGCGATTACTGGTTCTATTTCATCCGGAGCCCAACTGCTGGGCAGACGGAAACGCGGAGCCTCGCGGTCCGGTTTGTCTCGGAAGTGATGGTCGAGTTTCACTAGCCGGTTGAATCGGCACACTCCCTTGGTGCGCTCGGTCGCGGCGGCATCAGAACCGATTTTTGGAGTCGGGCAATAAGTGAGGCCCTTTCGGAGTAGCTGATGTTGCGCCGGACTTAGGCGGAGTGAACGTGTGAGGTTGACCACCGGGCTCCCGAGAGCGGTGACCGGATCGCGTCGCGCTTGGTTTGGTGCCGGTTCTTCGTGTTCGTCGGACCTGGAAATGGAAGAAATCAGAGAAGCATTGGTTAATTCCGGTTGATTTAACTCACCAATAGTGGACCCGTTGGTCTCACTAATACTTAGTTTAAACCACTGAGCCAGTGGTCCAGCAGGGTGTTAGCTGTACCACGGTTCCAGTGGATCCCGTCTCCAACAACTCTGAAGCGTCGATCATCGATGGGTGGTATCGCGGTGACGTCGTCGTTATTCTCGAGGAATTCGTTGAACTTCCGGGCGAACTGCTGGTGTTCGCGGGTCGTGTTGAGTTGAACGAAGTGGACGAACGAGTGCTGATACTTCTTGACTGCGGCGTTGATCAGGCGCTGTGTGGTCTTCCTGGCGGTCGCTTCGAAGTTGTTGTCGCGGTTGTTGATTCCGACGCTGATGATCACCGTATCCGGGCGATCTCGGCGCTCCGGTACAGCATCGATCAGGTCGGCGAGATGAGCTATCTTGCAGCCGGGGAAGCTCTCGATCTGGACGTCATCCGGACGGCGGCTTGATGTGATGTTACTCAGATTTGAGTCACCAATCACCAGAATGGGTCGCCGGGTTGGTGGCAGACTCCAATCCTGTTTCTTCCGACCCGTATTCGGATGACGGCGAACTTCCTGGGGCGCCATCGGTCTCGGTGTTGGCGTCGGACTTCGCGCTGGCAGTAGGCGCCCTGGTGACCTGTAATGAGACGGAGAGCTGGAAAGAGAAGAAGAGAGAGACGGCGTCGGACTGCTGGTTGGTGCGGTCGGCGTTCTCTGCGGCGGCGGCGGCGGCGTCGGGTTTCGAGGCGGCGGCGTCGGACTTCTCGGTGGCGTCGGACTTCTTGGTGGCGGCGGCGGCGTCGGCATCGGACTTCTCGGTGGTGGCGCCATTCTGGGTGGTGGCGTCCTGGTGACATCCGCGTAGCTTCTCGGTGACCTGGAATCAGAAAAAGAAGGAGGCGCTGTGGGCGCGGCGGGCGCGGCTGCGGTTGGTGCAGGCGTCCTCGGCGTCGCGGGCTTTCGAATCTTCCGGCTCGGTCTCGGCGGCGGACGAATCTTCGGCTCCGTGGGTGCCTCCTGGTGGTGTGACCTGAAATGAGAAGGGGAAGAAGGTGGGTTAGATAGGACATTTCTGAGTTTGTCAGACAGAGCCTGACCGCGGAATTTCGACCGCAAATCCAGCGCGATGTTGAAAAGCCGGATCGTTCCGGGGCTCAGACGGGAGCCGAAATTCCTCCGGGCCCATGTCAGGGCGACATCCTGTGCTGATAGACAGTCCGGCAGAGGATCACCCATTAGCTCAACAAATGTGGCAGCGTAATGGATGGTCAGCTCTTTCGAAACTGTCTCCATCCAGACGTCCGCGGCAGCGTGCAGCTGCACCGTTACTGCTTCGGTGCAAGCCGCCGGCCGCAGGAACATCTTCAGATGGTCCTTCTTCCTCCGAATCGCTTTCGGACCAGAGCTCAACTGGGCAAGGTGGTGCGCCACTTGAAGAGCTCTATAATACGTTTTCGGCGACATCCCGGGTTGCTGGTGTCGCTCAGGGCGTCCTCCGCCCTTGCTGGTCTTCTCAGCTGGTTGTCGTTTCTTCTTTCGAGTAGATCGCTCCATTGACAGATATTTCGGCGAGGTTGCCTTCGTCAGTGTCAGTGCAGGAATCATGCTGAACTAGGATTAGACACGGGTTTTTATACACGCAGCGCGCAACAAGTGAACAGTATTTGAGTTAGAAGTTAAGTGACCATATGAGACCTTGTGATCTAGACTAATTGTACTTCTGTGATCAAGCTAATAGACAAACTAGGGGTCTGACTAATTATGCCTTTGATCCAGAGTGACTAGAAAACAGCACTAATTATGGCCCTTGATCTAGCTGTTGAATAGTTTGCTTTGATGTATAGTTCTAAAGATCTAAAGAACGGCGTGTCTAATATAGAATTGAAAAGTTTATTTCGATATAACCTAATGAATACTCAAAGTGTTTTCTATAAAGAGAAATCTAGAATATGTATTATTAATATACGTGAACCGGAATGCTCGAAATATGTCCGAGTTCAGTTTCAAAATTGCTTAATTCCTAATTAGTTTAGACGCGTTAATTAGCGGTGCGCGGCCGAGGCGTATTCCGATATACGCGTGTTTACTAAATAGTCGTAAATGGTGAAATCCGGCTCTTAGTTAATCAAGTTTTCTCCGTATTCTAAAGCTTTAAAGAGCGGATTTTGAAATATCTACGCGGTATTCTACCGAAAATTGGATGAATTAGACAGCGCGGCGTCGGCGATTTAGTAGGAAGTTATAACCCGTAAGATCTAAATTACTGAGTGAGCGCGGGTGGTTAATTAGCCCTAATTATGGGTGACGAGTTTTGATAGAAATGTCTTACTGATACGTCTGTTTTAATTCTAAGTTCTTAAATATGATTCTATTAGATAAACTACGCTTATTTAGAGTTATTAGGATCGAGTAAAGCTATGTGAACTTGAATATGTGACAAATATATTCAGACCGGAGCGCGGGTATTCAGTAAATCGGTTTAAGCTTGCGTAGTTTGAGTGGTTCAAAAACACTATGATCTTCTTCTTTAATCCGAAGGTTGAAATATATACGTGATATAAAACTCTTTTTGAATCGGGAATATTGGGCTGTGTTCTTTGAAAAAAACTGATGAGTTTGAAGGCGTCGTAACTGCGATTTTGTATAGAATTGAGTCGGATAATTAGTCAAGAGGCGCAGGTGGCCGATCGGTCACTAATTATGAGTGACTTGTAAACAGTGATTGATGTCCGTGGACTATTATTTATCCTATAAACTTCTTATACTTCTACAACCTATAGTGCGGTTTTTGAATATAGCTACTAATACTTTTGAGCGATCTCATTAGAATTGTTATCCGAAAATAAACTGTCTGTTTTAGAGAAATTTGAAACTTGACACCCGGATCTATATAGAGTATGTTCCAAGAGTTGGCGCGTAGATACGATAATAGTTAATTAGGACGTAGCGGGTTAGGTCCCCGACCGAACGTTATAGATTAAACGGAGGTTAATTAGGGTGCCGCGGGTTCGAGTCCCGACCAGGCGCCGTTTAGTAATTGAATAGTTCTATTCTAAATGTTTTTTACCTATTCAGGATTCCTTTTAATTCTGAATCTTTGACGGATACAATAGTACTTTTCAGATGTTTCTACGATATAATCTTAGTGCCGACGCATATTTTCAGAATAAATAAGAGCGGTGGACTGGTTACCGGTATCTAACGCGGGGCACCGGCAACCCGTCAGTACTAGCGGTTAATTTCGGAGCGGCGGGTACGGTTCCCGAGTATTCTCCGGAGCTTAATTCGGGTGCCGCGGGTTCGAGTCCCGATCAGGCGCGCCGTTTTAGTAATTGAGTATATTCTTACCTATTCTAGATTCCCTTTCTTTCTAAATTTATAATAGATTAACTAACACTTTTCGGGTGTTTCTATGATATAATCTCAGTGCTGACGCATATTTTCGAAATAGATAATAGCGGTGGACTGGTTACCGGTTTCTATCGTCCTGGGACAGGCAACCAGTCAGTACTAGCGGTTAGGGTTCGGTTCCCGATATCGCGCTTTTGTTTATTTTTCTAACTGTTTCTGATATTTGGTCTGTCTTCTTACTTACTGAATTTCGATTGAGTTTTCAAAGTAAAGCAGAGAGAACTAATTAAAAGATAAAAGGTTGATGATTCCTGTGGAGCTTGTGATCTTGGAGTTTGTTTTGTACTCTGTCTCTGAGCGGGTTTCTGCTTCAGGCGACGGAGGATGATTCTGCAAATAGATTGATGATTAATAATTAATCAGTTAAGATAATTTACGAGGGAAACCTGGCACGGGCTAAGGTTAGGTTTAGAGATAGAGGTTAGGGGACCAAACCGAAGGTTTGGAGACCCCACTAGTGCACGGGCAGCGGGTTATCCCTGTAAAAAAGTAGTGAGAGTTAATTGTTGTAGTGAGGCGGTCTACGGGACGTTCATGCCTCGGGGCGTGTTCGTGTCGAGTCGTCGTATCCAGTCTTGTTCGGCTGCTTCGCGGATCGGTCTCGTGGAGCCTGGTAGGTGTTGGAGACCGTACACCCGAAAGTGTTCGCGGGTGTGGTCGACTTGGTTGAAGTGGTCCGAGACTGGAGTCGAATTCTTCGTTCTGATGCGTGAGACGTGATGAGTGACGCGTTCTCGTAGAGACATTCCGGTTTGGCCGACGTACAGCATGTTGCACTTGGTGCATTCGATGCAGTATACAATTTCACGGGTCGCGCAATTAATTGTGCTGCGGATCGCGTGCATTTTGTTGTGGCTGCGGCAAACGGTTGTTTCTCGGACGAGTGGACACGTACGACATCTCGGTGTTCTGCATTTCTCGGTGCCTCGACGTCGGGTTGACGGAGTTCTTTGAGTAGACCTGGAAATAGAAGAATTGGAAACAACGGAAGTATTTCTGTTACGATGCGGTGAAGAGGGGACTCGGGGAGGGGGTGGCTCCGTGGGTTTGAGCTGCGACGAAGTTAGGAGATCTTTGAGACTCTTGTGCTTGGTGTAGGCGGTGACCGTGGTTACCTCGTCCGACCGGCCGGTGGCCGTAGCCAGTTCCGTAAATCTGGTTCGGATGTTACGGGCTAGGGTTCGGTTGGCTTCGGAGTGAGGTAAGATAAGCGGTAAACGCTTTTTCGGCGGTTCGTCGGCCCGTTGTTGTTCTCGTAGATCTCGTTCGGCGTGGTGCCGTAGAGCTTGGCTTTTGATGTGTCGCAGTTCGCGGTCTTTGTAGCCACGACCTCTGAGTACTTTAAGGACGGTTCCGGACGCTGCGTGTAAGTCCGAATCGTTATTGCAGATGCGCCGGAACCGGAGAATTTGACTTTTAACTATACCGGAAAATGTGTGTTTAGGGTGAAACGAGGATCGATGTAGTAATTGATGCGAATCGGTTGGTTTGAAGTAGACTTTGGTGTCTACTGTGCCACTTGTCTCGAATCGCGGGCCTTTGAAGGTGGTTACGTCCAGGAAGTTGACGCTGGTGTCGCTGATTTCGAACTTGAGTTTGATGGATCGGCTCACTGTTTGTAGGACGTCGATGAATTGCATCAACGTTTCGCGGCCGTGTTCCCAAACTATGTAGATGTCGTCGATGAACCGAGCGTATAGCGATGGTTGGAGTTCGCTTCTGGACAGACCTTCTTTTTCCCATTCGGCTACAAAGATATTGGCATAAGAAGGAGCAAAACGCTTACCCATTGCGGTACCTTTTACCTGTAAATATGTGTTTTCGTTAAAGTTAAAGTCATTTTTCTTCAGGCTGATTTCGAGTAGTTTCAGCAGCTCGGCATCCGGGCGTCCCGGGTTTGGGTTATCTCGGAGAGCTTGTCGGATGCTGGCGATACCCTCTTCGTGGGGGATGTTGGTGTAGAGCGAATCGATGTCCATGGTGACGAGTAACGCATCGGCGCTAAATTGTTTACCGGCCAAAATATCTAGAAAGTGGTTGGTATCTTTGACGTACGACGGGTGACCGCGGGCGATCGGCTGCAAATAGTAGTCGATCCATTCCGAAATTTCGTAGGTTTCGGAGCCGCAGTCGGAGACGATCGGTCTCCCCGGCGGTACGCGATCGGGTACCGTCCACTTCTCGCGTTCTTTATGGATTTTGGGAAGCAGATAGAACTGCCTCTGTTTCGGATTATCGGGCGGTAATAGATATTCGGCGGTTTTTAGCGGGATGATTTTTCGTCGAGCCATATTTTCGATGATTTCGCGAATTTCTTCCCCGGTCTGTTCGAAGATCGGTTGCTGCAGCGGCTGATAATACTCGAGATCGGCTAGTTGGCGCATGGCTTCGTGGACGTAGTCGTCGCGGTCCATGATAACCGTAGCGGAACCCTTATCGGCGGCTTTGATGACAATATTAGTGTTGTCACGCAGCTGCTGGAGGGCTTCGCGTTCCTGTTTAGTGAGGTTATCATTTACGCGACGCGTATCCCTGGTTTGTTGAGCCAATTCGTGCGCGTCGTTGCAGAACCCGGCGATTACTGGTTCTATTTCATCCGGAGCCCAACTGCTGGGCAGACGGAAACGCGGAGCCTCGCGGTCCGGTTTGTCTCGGAAGTGATGGTCGAGTTTCACTAGCCGGTTGAATCGGCACACTCCCTTGGTGCGCTCGGTCGCGGCGGCATCAGAACCGATTTTTGGAGTCGGGCAATAAGTGAGGCCCTTTCGGAGTAGCTGATGTTGCGCCGGACTTAGGCGGAGTGAACGTGTGAGGTTGACCACCGGGCTCCCGAGAGCGGTGACCGGATCGCGTCGCGCTTGGTTTGGTGCCGGTTCTTCGTGTTCGTCGGACCTGGAAATGGAAGAAATCAGAGAAGCATTGGTTAATTCCGGTTGATTTAACTCACCAATAGTGGACCCGTTGGTCTCACTAATACTTAGTTTAAACCACTGAGCCAGTGGTCCAGCAGGGTGTTAGCTGTACCACGGTTCCAGTGGATCCCGTCTCCAACAACTCTGAAGCGTCGATCATCGATGGGTGGTATCGCGGTGACGTCGTCGTTATTCTCGAGGAATTCGTTGAACTTCCGGGCGAACTGCTGGTGTTCGCGGGTCGTGTTGAGTTGAACGAAGTGGACGAACGAGTGCTGATACTTCTTGACTGCGGCGTTGATCAGGCGCTGTGTGGTCTTCCTGGCGGTCGCTTCGAAGTTGTTGTCGCGGTTGTTGATTCCGACGCTGATGATCACCGTATCCGGGCGATCTCGGCGCTCCGGTACAGCATCGATCAGGTCGGCGAGATGAGCTATCTTGCAGCCGGGGAAGCTCTCGATCTGGACGTCATCCGGACGGCGGCTTGATGTGATGTTACTCAGATTTGAGTCACCAATCACCAGAATGGGTCGCCGGGTTGGTGGCAGACTCCAATCCTGTTTCTTCCGACCCGTATTCGGATGACGGCGAACTTCCTGGGGCGCCATCGGTCTCGGTGTTGGCGTCGGACTTCGCGCTGGCAGTAGGCGCCCTGGTGACCTGTAATGAGACGGAGAGCTGGAAAGAGAAGAAGAGAGAGACGGCGTCGGACTGCTGGTTGGTGCGGTCGGCGTTCTCTGCGGCGGCGGCGGCGTCGGGTTTCGAGGCGGCGGCGTCGGACTTCTCGGTGGCGTCGGACTTCTTGGTGGCGGCGGCGGCGTCGGCATCGGACTTCTCGGTGGTGGCGCCATTCTGGTTGGTGGCGTCCTGGTGACATCCGCGTAGCTTCTCGGTGACCTGGAATCAGAAAAAGAAGGAGGCGCTGTGGGCGCGGCGGGCGCGGCTGCGGTTGGTGCAGGCGTCCTCGGCGTCGCGGGCTTTCGAATCTTCCGGCTCGGTCTCGGCGGCGGACGAATCTTCGGTTCCGTGGGTGCCTCCTGGTGGTGTGACCTGAAATGAGAAGGGGAAGAAGGTGGGTTAGATAGGACATTTCTGAGTTTGTCAGACAGAGCCTGACCGCGGAATTTCGACCGCAAATCCAGCGCGATGTTGAAAAGCCGGATCGTTCCGGGGCTCAGACGGGAGCCGAAATTCCTCCGGGCCCATGTCAGGGCGACATCCTGTGCTGATAGACAGTCCGGCAGAGGATCACCCATTAGCTGAACAAATGTGGCAGCGTAATGGATGGTCAGCTCTTTCGAAACTGTCTCCATCCAGACGTCCGCGGCAGCGTGCAGCTGCACCGTTACTGCTTCGGTGCAAGCCGCCGGCCGCAGGAACATCTTCAGATGGTCCTTCTTCCTCCGAATCGCTTTCGGACCAGAGCTCAACTGGGCAAGGTGGTGCGCCACTTGAAGAGCTCTATAGTAATTTTTCGGCGACATCCCGGGTTGCTGGTGTCGCTCAGGGCGTCCTCCGCCCTTGCTGGTCTTCTCAGCTGGTGGTCGTTTCTTCTTTCGAGTAGATCGCTCCATTGACAGATATTTCGGCGAGGTTGCCTTCGTCAGTGTCAGTGCAGGAATCATGGGTTAGGGTTAGGGTTAGGTTTAGAGATAGAGGTTAGGGGACCGAACCGAAGGTTTGGAGACCCCACTAGTGCACGGGCAGCGGGTTATCCCTGTAAAAAAGTAGTGAGAGTTAATTGTTGTAGTGAGGCGGTCTACGGGACGTTCATGCCTCGGGGCGTGTTCGTGTCGAGTCGTCGTATCCAGTCTTGTTCGGCTGCTTCGCGGATCGGTCTCGTGGAGCCTGGTAGGTGTTGGAGACCGTACACCCGAAAGTGTTCGCGGGTGTGGTCGACTTGGTTGAAGTGGTCCGAGACTGGAGTCGAATTCTTCGTTCTGATGCGTGAGACGTGATGAGTGACGCGTTCTCGTAGAGACATTCCGGTTTGGCCGACGTACAGCATGTTGCACTTGGTGCATTCGATGCAGTATACAATTTCACGGGTCGCGCAATTAATTGTGCTGCGGATCGCGTGCATTTTGTTGTGGCTGCGGCAAACGGTTGTTTCTCGGACGAGTGGACACGTACGACATCTCGGTGTTCTGCATTTCTTGTTGCCTCGACGTCGGGTTGACGGAGTTCTTTGAGTAGACCTGGAAATAGAAGAATTGGAAACAACGGAAGTATTTCTGTTACGATGCGGTGAAGAGGGGACTCGGGGAGGGGGTGGCTCCGTGGGTTTGAGCTGCGACGAAGTTAGGAGATCTTTGAGACTCTTGTGCTTGGTGTAGGCGGTGACCGTGGTTACCTCGTCAGACCGGCCGGTGGCCGTAGCCAGTTCCGTAAATCTGGTTCGGATGTTACGGGCTAGGGTTCGGTTGGCTTCGGAGTGAGGTAAGATAAGCGGTAAACGCTTTTTCGGCGGTTCGTCGGCCCGTTGTTGTTCTCGTAGATCTCGTTCGGCGTGGTGCCGTAGAGCTTGGCTTTTGATGTGTCGCAGTTCGCGGTCTTTGTAGCCACGACCTCTGAGTACTTTAAGGACGGTTCCGGACGCTGCGTGTAAGTCCGAATCGTTATTGCAGATGCGCCGGAACCGGAGAATTTGACTTTTAACTATACCGGAAAATGTGTGTTTAGGGTGAAACGAGGATCGATGTAGTAATTGATGCGAATCGGTTGGTTTGAAGTAGACTTTGGTGTCTACTGTGCCACTTGTCTCGAATCGCGGGCCTTTGAAAGTGGTTACGTCCAGGAAGTTGACGCTGGTGTCGCTGATTTCGAACTTGAGTTTGATGGATCGGCTCACTGTTTGTAGGACGTCGATGAATTGCATCAACGTTTCGCGGCCGTGTTCCCAAACTATGTAGATGTCGTCGATGAACCGAGCGTATAGCGATGGTTGGAGTTCGCTTCTGGACAGACCTTCTTTTTCCCATTCGGCTACAAAGATATTGGCATAAGAAGGAGCAAAACGCTTACCCATTGCGGTACCTTTTACCTGTAAATATGTGTTTTCGTTAAAGTTAAAGTCATTTTTCTTCAGGCTGATTTCGAGTAGTTTCAGCAGCTCGGCATCCGGGCGTCCCGGGTTCGGGTTATCTCGGAGAGCTTGTCGGATGCTGGCGATACCCTCTTCGTGGGGGATGTTGGTGTAGAGCGAATCGATGTCCATGGTGACGAGTAACGCATCGGCGCTAAATTGTTTACCGGCCAAAATATCTAGAAAGTGGTTGGTATCTTTGACGTACGACGGGTGACCGCGGGCGATCGGCTGCAAATAGTAGTCGATCCATTCCGAAATTTCGTAGGTTTCGGAGCCGCAGTCGGAGACGATCGGTCTCCCCGGCGGTACGCGATCGGGTACCGTCCACTTCTCGCGTTCTTTATGGATTTTGGGAAGCAGATAGAACTGCCTCTGTTTCGGATTATCGGGCGGTAATAGATATTCGGCGGTTTTTAGCGGGATGATTTTTCGTCGAGCCATATTTTCGATGATTTCGCGAATTTCTTCCCCGGTCTGTTCGAAGATCGGTTGCTGCAGCGGCTGATAATACTCGAGATCGGCTAGTTGGCGCATGGCTTCGTGGACGTAGTCGTCGCGGTCCATGATAACCGTAGCGGAACCCTTATCGGCGGCTTTGATGACAATATTAGTGTTGTCACGCAGCTGCTGGAGGGCTTCGCGTTCCTGTTTAGTGAGGTTATCATTTACGCGACGCGTATCCCTGGTTTGTTGAGCCAATTCGTGCGCGTCGTTGCAGAACCCGGCGATTACTGGTTCTATTTCATCCGGAGCCCAACTGCTGGGCAGACGGAAACGCGGAGCCTCGCGGTCCGGTTTGTCTCGGAAGTGATGGTCGAGTTTCACTAGCCGGTTGAATCGGCACACTCCCTTGGTGCGCTCGGTCGCGGCGGCATCAGAACCGATTTTTGGAGTCGGGCAATAAGTGAGGCCCTTTCGGAGTAGCTGATGTTGCGCCGGACTTAGGCGGAGTGAACGTGTGAGGTTGACCACCGGGCTCCCGAGAGCGGTGACCGGATCGCGTCGCGCTTGGTTTGGTGCCGGTTCTTCGTGTTCGTCGGACCTGGAAATGGAAGAAATCAGAGAAGCATTGGTTAATTCCGGTTGATTTAACTCACCAATAGTGGACCCGTTGGTCTCACTAATACTTAGTTTAAACCACTGAGCCAGTGGTCCAGCAGGGTGTTAGCTGTACCACGGTTCCAGTGGATCCCGTCTCCAACAACTCTGAAGCGTCGATCATCGATGGGTGGTATCGCGGTGACGTCGTCGTGAATCTCGAGGAATTCGTTGAACTTCCGGGCGAACTGCTGGTGTTCGCGGGTCGTGTTGAGTTGAACGAAGTGGACGAACGAGTGCTGATACTTCTTGACTGCGGCGTTGATCAGGCGCTGTGTGGTCTTCCTGGCGGTCGCTTCGAAGTTGTTGTCGCGGTTGTTGATTCCGACGCTGATGATCACCGTATCCGGGCGATCTCGGCGCTCCGGTACAGCATCGATCAGGTCGGCGAGATGAGCTATCTTGCAGCCGGGGAAGCTCTCGATCTGGACGTCATCCGGACGGCGGCTTGATGTGATGTTACTCAGATTTGAGTCACCAATCACCAGAATGGGTCGCCGGGTTGGTGGCAGACTCCAATCCTGTTTCTTCCGACCCGTATTCGGATGACGGCGAACTTCCTGGGGCGCCATCGGTCTCGGTGTTGGCGTCGGACTTCGCGCTGGCAGTAGGCGCCCTGGTGACCTGTAATGAGACGGAGAGCTGGAAAGAGAAGAAGAGAGAGACGGCGTCGGACTGCTGGTTGGTGCGGTCGGCGTTCTCTGCGGCGGCGGCGGCGTCGGGTTTCGAGGCGGCGGCGTCGGACTTCTCGGTGGCGTCGGACTTCTTGGTGGCGGCGGCGGCGTCGGCATCGGACTTCTCGGTGGTGGCGCCATTCTGGTTGGTGGCGTCCTGGTGACATCCGCGTAGCTTCTCGGTGACCTGGAATCAGAAAAAGAAGGAGGCGCTGTGGGCGCGGCGGGCGCGGCTGCGGTTGGTGCAGGCGTCCTCGGCGTCGCGGGCTTTCGAATCTTCCGGCTCGGTCTCGGCGGCGGACGAATCTTCGGTTCCGTGGGTGCCTCCTGGTGGTGTGACCTGAAATGAGAAGGGGAAGAAGGTGGGTTAGATAGGACATTTCTGAGTTTGTCAGACAGAGCCTGACCGCGGAATTTCGACCGCAAATCCAGCGCGATGTTGAAAAGCCGGATCGTTCCGGGGCTCAGACGGGAGCCGAAATTCCTCCGGGCCCATGTCAGGGCGACATCCTGTGCTGATAGACAGTCCGGCAGAGGATCACCCATTAGCTGAACAAATGTGGCAGCGTAATGGATGGTCAGCTCTTTCGAAACTGTCTCCATCCAGACGTCCGCGGCAGCGTGCAGCTGCACCGTTACTGCTTCGGTGCAAGCCGCCGGCCGCAGGAACATCTTCAGATGGTCCTTCTTCCTCCGAATCGCTTTCGGACCAGAGCTCAACTGGGCAAGGTGGTGCGCCACTTGAAGAGCTCTATAGTAATTTTTCGGCGACATCCCGGGTTGCTGGTGTCGCTCAGGGCGTCCTCCGCCCTTGCTGGTCTTCTCAGCTGGTGGTCGTTTCTTCTTTCGAGTAGATCGCTCCATTGACAGATATTTCGGCGAGGTTGCCTTCGTCAGTGTCAGTGCAGGAATCATGGGTTAGGGTTAGGGTTAGGTTTAGAGATAGAGGTTAGGGGACCGAACCGAAGGTTTGGAGACCCCACTAGTGCACGGGCAGCGGGTTATCCCTGTAAAAAAGTAGTGAGAGTTAATTGTTGTAGTGAGGCGGTCTACGGGACGTTCATGCCTCGGGGCGTGTTCGTGTCGAGTCGTCGTATCCAGTCTTGTTCGGCTGCTTCGCGGATCGGTCTCGTGGAGCCTGGTAGGTGTTGGAGACCGTACACCCGAAAGTGTTCGCGGGTGTGGTCGACTTGGTTGAAGTGGTCCGAGACTGGAGTCGAATTCTTCGTTCTGATGCGTGAGACGTGATGAGTGACGCGTTCTCGTAGAGACATTCCGGTTTGGCCGACGTACAGCATGTTGCACTTGGTGCATTCGATGCAGTATACAATTTCACGGGTCGCGCAATTAATTGTGCTGCGGATCGCGTGCATTTTGTTGTGGCTGCGGCAAACGGTTGTTTCTCGGACGAGTGGACACGTACGACATCTCGGTGTTCTGCATTTCTTGTTGCCTCGACGTCGGGTTGACGGAGTTCTTTGAGTAGACCTGGAAATAGAAGAATTGGAAACAACGGAAGTATTTCTGTTACGATGCGGTGAAGAGGGGACTCGGGGAGGGGGTGGCTCCGTGGGTTTGAGCTGCGACGAAGTTAGGAGATCTTTGAGACTCTTGTGCTTGGTGTAGGCGGTGACCGTGGTTACCTCGTCAGACCGGCCGGTGGCCGTAGCCAGTTCCGTAAATCTGGTTCGGATGTTACGGGCTAGGGTTCGGTTGGCTTCGGAGTGAGGTAAGATAAGCGGTAAACGCTTTTTCGGCGGTTCGTCGGCCCGTTGTTGTTCTCGTAGATCTCGTTCGGCGTGGTGCCGTAGAGCTTGGCTTTTGATGTGTCGCAGTTCGCGGTCTTTGTAGCCACGACCTCTGAGTACTTTAAGGACGGTTCCGGACGCTGCGTGTAGGTCCGAATCGTTATTGCAGATGCGCCGGAACCGGAGAATTTGACTTTTAACTATACCGGAAAATGTGTGTTTAGGGTGAAACGAGGATCGATGTAGTAATTGATGCGAATCGGTTGGTTTGAAGTAGACTTTGGTGTCTACTGTGCCACTTGTTTCGAATCGCGGGCCTTTGAAAGTGGTTACGTCCAGGAAGTTGACGCTGGTGTCGCTGATTTCGAACTTGAGTTTGATGGATCGGCTCACTGTTTGTAGGACGTCGATGAATTGCATCAACGTTTCGCGGCCGTGTTCCCAAACTATGTAGATGTCGTCGATGAACCGAGCGTATAGCGATGGTTGGAGTTCGCTTCTGGACAGACCTTCTTTTTCCCATTCGGCTACAAAGATATTGGCATAAGAAGGAGCAAAACGCTTACCCATTGCGGTACCTTTTACCTGTAAATATGTGTTTTCGTTAAAGTTAAAGTCATTTTTCTTCAGGCTGATTTCGAGTAGTTTCAGCAGCTCGGCATCCGGGCGTCCCGGGTTTGGGTTATCTCGGAGAGCTTGTCGGATGCTGGCGATACCCTCTTCGTGGGGGATGTTGGTGTAGAGCGAATCGATGTCCATGGTGACTAGTAACGCATCGGCGCTAAATTGTTTACCGGCCAAAATATCTAGAAAGTGGTTGGTATCTTTGACGTACGACGGGTGACCGCGGGCGATCGGCTGCAAATAGTAGTCGATCCATTCCGAAATTTCGTAGGTTTCGGAGCCGCAGTCGGAGACGATCGGTCTCCCCGGCGGTACGCGATCGGGTACCGTCCACTTCTCGCGTTCTTTATGGATTTTGGGAAGCAGATAGAACTGCCTCTGTTTCGGATTATCGGGCGGTAATAGATATTCGGCGGTTTTTAGCGGGATGATTTTTCGTCGAGCCATATTTTCGATGATTTCGCGAATTTCTTCCCCGGTCTGTTCGAAGATCGGTTGCTGCAGCGGCTGATAATACTCGAGATCGGCTAGTTGGCGCATGGCTTCGTGGACGTAGTCGTCGCGGTCCATGATAACCGTAGCGGAACCCTTATCGGCGGCTTTGATGACAATATTAGTGTTGTCACGCAGCTGCTGGAGGGCTTCGCGTTCCTGTTTAGTGAGGTTATCATTTACGCGACGCGTATCCCTGGTTTGTTGAGCCAATTCGTGCGCGTCGTTGCAGAACCCGGCGATTACTGGTTCTATTTCATCCGGAGCCCAACTGCTGGGCAGACGGAAACGCGGAGCCTCGCGGTCCGGTTTGTCTCGGAAGTGATGGTCGAGTTTCACTAGCCGGTTGAATCGGCACACTCCCTTGGTGCGCTCGGTCGCGGCGGCATCAGAACCGATTTTTGGAGTCGGGCAATAAGTGAGGCCCTTTCGGAGTAGCTGATGTTGCGCCGGACTTAGGCGGAGTGAACGTGTGAGGTTGACCACCGGGCTCCCGAGAGCGGTGACCGGATCGCGTCGCGCTTGGTTTGGTGCCGGTTCTTCGTGTTCGTCGGACCTGGAAATGGAAGAAATCAGAGAAGCATTGGTTAATTCCGGTTGATTTAACTCACCAATAGTGGACCCGTTGGTCTCACTAATACTTAGTTTAAACCACTGAGCCAGTGGTCCAGCAGGGTGTTAGCTGTACCACGGTTCCAGTGGATCCCGTCTCCAACAACTCTGAAGCGTCGATCATCGATGGGTGGTATCGCGGTGACGTCGTCGTTATTCTCGAGGAATTCGTTGAACTTCCGGGCGAACTGCTGGTGTTCGCGGGTCGTGTTGAGTTGAACGAAGTGGACGAACGAGTGCTGATACTTCTTGACTGCGGCGTTGATCAGGCGCTGTGTGGTCTTCCTGGCGGTCGCTTCGAAGTTGTTGTCGCGGTTGTTGATTCCGACGCTGATGATCACCGTATCCGGGCGATCTCGGCGCTCCGGTACAGCATCGATCAGGTCGGCGAGATGAGCTATCTTGCAGCCGGGGAAGCTCTCGATCTGGACGTCATCCGGACGGCGGCTTGATGTGATGTTACTCAGATTTGAGTCACCAATCACCAGAATGGGTCGCCGGGTTGGTGGCAGACTCCAATCCTGTTTCTTCCGACCCGTATTCGGATGACGGCGAACTTCCTGGGGCGCCATCGGTCTCGGTGTTGGCGTCGGACTTCGCGCTGGCAGTAGGCGCCCTGGTGACCTGTAATGAGACGGAGAGCTGGAAAGAGAAGAAGAGAGAGACGGCGTCGGACTGCTGGTTGGTGCGGTCGGCGTTCTCTGCGGCGGCGGCGGCGTCGGGTTTCGAGGCGGCGGCGTCGGACTTCTCGGTGGCGTCGGACTTCTTGGTGGCGGCGGCGGCGTCGGCATCGGACTTCTCGGTGGTGGCGCCATTCTGGTTGGTGGCGTCCTGGTGACATCCGCGTAGCTTCTCGGTGACCTGGAATCAGAAAAAGAAGGAGGCGCTGTGGGCGCGGCGGGCGCGGCTGCGGTTGGTGCAGGCGTCCTCGGCGTCGCGGGCTTTCGAATCTTCCGGCTCGGTCTCGGCGGCGGACGAATCTTCGGTTCCGTGGGTGCCTCCTGGTGGTGTGACCTGAAATGAGAAGGGGAAGAAGGTGGGTTAGATAGGACATTTCTGAGTTTGTCAGACAGAGCCTGACCGCGGAATTTCGACCGCAAATCCAGCGCGATGTTGAAAAGCCGGATCGTTCCGGGGCTCAGACGGGAGCCGAAATTCCTCCGGGCCCATGTCAGGGCGACATCCTGTGCTGATAGACAGTCCGGCAGAGGATCACCCATTAGCTGAACAAATGTGGCAGCGTAATGGATGGTCAGCTCTTTCGAAACTGTCTCCATCCAGACGTCCGCGGCAGCGTGCAGCTGCACCGTTACTGCTTCGGTGCAAGCCGCCGGCCGCAGGAACATCTTCAGATGGTCCTTCTTCCTCCGAATCGCTTTCGGACCAGAGCTCAACTGGGCAAGGTGGTGCGCCACTTGAAGAGCTCTATAGTAATTTTTCGGCGACATCCCGGGTTGCTGGTGTCGCTCAGGGCGTCCTCCGCCCTTGCTGGTCTTCTCAGCTGGTGGTCGTTTCTTCTTTCGAGTAGATCGCTCCATTGACAGATATTTCGGCGAGGTTGCCTTCGTCAGTGTCAGTGCAGGAATCATGGGTTAGGGTTAGGGTTAGGTTTAGAGATAGAGGTTAGGGGACCGAACCGAAGGTTTGGAGACCCCACTAGTGCACGGGCAGCGGGTTATCCCTGTAAAAAAGTAGTGAGAGTTAATTGTTGTAGTGAGGCGGTCTACGGGACGTTCATGCCTCGGGGCGTGTTCGTGTCGAGTCGTCGTATCCAGTCTTGTTCGGCTGCTTCGCGGATCGGTCTCGTGGAGCCTGGTAGGTGTTGGAGACCGTACACCCGAAAGTGTTCGCGGGTGTGGTCGACTTGGTTGAAGTGGTCCGAGACTGGAGTCGAATTCTTCGTTCTGATGCGTGAGACGTGATGAGTGACGCGTTCTCGTAGAGACATTCCGGTTTGGCCGACGTACAGCATGTTGCACTTGGTGCATTCGATGCAGTATACAATTTCACGGGTCGCGCAATTAATTGTGCTGCGGATCGCGTGCATTTTGTTGTGGCTGCGGCAAACGGTTGTTTCTCGGACGAGTGGACACGTACGACATCTCGGTGTTCTGCATTTCTCGGTGCCTCGACGTCGGGTTGACGGAGTTCTTTGAGTAGACCTGGAAATAGAAGAATTGGAAACAACGGAAGTATTTCTGTTACGCTGCGGTGAAGAGGGGACTCGGGGAGGGGGTGGCTCCGTGGGTTTGAGCTGCGACGAAGTTAGGAGATCTTTGAGACTCTTGTGCTTGGTGTAGGCGGTGACCGTGGTTACCTCGTCAGACCGGCCGGTGGCCGTAGCCAGTTCCGTAAATCTGGTTCGGATGTTACGGGCTAGGGTTCGGTTGGCTTCGGAGTGAGGTAAGATAAGCGGTAAACGCTTTTTCGGCGGTTCGTCGGCCCGTTGTTGTTCTCGTAGATCTCGTTCGGCGTGGTGCCGTAGAGCTTGGCTTTTGATGTGTCGCAGTTCGCGGTCTTTGTAGCCACGACCTCTGAGTACTTTAAGGACGGTTCCGGACGCTGCGTGTAAGTCCGAATCGTTATTGCAGATGCGCCGGAACCGGAGAATTTGACTTTTAACTATACCGGAAAATGTGTGTTTAGGGTGAAACGAGGATCGATGTAGTAATTGATGCGAATCGGTTGGTTTGAAGTAGACTTTGGTGTCTACTGTGCCACTTGTCTCGAATCGCGGGCCTTTGAAAGTGGTTACGTCCAGGAAGTTGACGCTGGTGTCGCTGATTTCGAACTTGAGTTTGATGGATCGGCTCACTGTTTGTAGGACGTCGATGAATTGCATCAACGTTTCGCGGCCGTGTTCCCAAACTATGTAGATGTCGTCGATGAACCGAGCGTATAGCGATGGTTGGAGTTCGCTTCTGGACAGACCTTCTTTTTCCCATTCGGCTACAAAGATATTGGCATAAGAAGGAGCAAAACGCTTACCCATTGCGGTACCTTTTACCTGTAAATATGTGTTTTCGTTAAAGTTAAAGTCATTTTTCTTCAGGCTGATTTCGAGTAGTTTCAGCAGCTCGGCATCCGGGCGTCCCGGGTTCGGGTTATCTCGGAGAGCTTGTCGGATGCTGGCGATACCCTCTTCGTGGGGGATGTTGGTGTAGAGCGAATCGATGTCCATGGTGACGAGTAACGCATCGGCGCTAAATTGTTTACCGGCCAAAATATCTAGAAAGTGGTTGGTATCTTTGACGTACGACGGGTGACCGCGGGCGATCGGCTGCAAATAGTAGTCGATCCATTCCGAAATTTCGTAGGTTTCGGAGCCGCAGTCGGAGACGATCGGTCTCCCCGGCGGTACGCGATCGGGTACCGTCCACTTCTCGCGTTCTTTATGGATTTTGGGAAGCAGATAGAACTGCCTCTGTTTCGGATTATCGGGCGGTAATAGATATTCGGCGGTTTTTAGCGGGATGATTTTTCGTCGAGCCATATTTTCGATGATTTCGCGAATTTCTTCCCCGGTCTGTTCGAAGATCGGTTGCTGCAGCGGCTGATAATACTCGAGATCGGCTAGTTGGCGCATGGCTTCGTGGACGTAGTCGTCGCGGTCCATGATAACCGTAGCGGAACCCTTATCGGCGGCTTTGATGACAATATTAGTGTTGTCACGCAGCTGCTGGAGGGCTTCGCGTTCCTGTTTAGTGAGGTTATCATTTACGCGACGCGTATCCCTGGTTTGTTGAGCCAATTCGTGCGCGTCGTTGCAGAACCCGGCGATTACTGGTTCTATTTCATCCGGAGCCCAACTGCTGGGCAGACGGAAACGCGGAGCCTCGCGGTCCGGTTTGTCTCGGAAGTGATGGTCGAGTTTCACTAGCCGGTTGAATCGGCACACTCCCTTGGTGCGCTCGGTCGCGGCGGCATCAGAACCGATTTTTGGAGTCGGGCAATAAGTGAGGCCCTTTCGGAGTAGCTGATGTTGCGCCGGACTTAGGCGGAGTGAACGTGTGAGGTTGACCACCGGGCTCCCGAGAGCGGTGACCGGATCGCGTCGCGCTTGGTTTGGTGCCGGTTCTTCGTGTTCGTCGGACCTGGAAATGGAAGAAATCAGAGAAGCATTGGTTAATTCCGGTTGATTTAACTCACCAATAGTGGACCCGTTGGTCTCACTAATACTTAGTTTAAACCACTGAGCCAGTGGTCCAGCAGGGTGTTAGCTGTACCACGGTTCCAGTGGATCCCGTCTCCAACAACTCTGAAGCGTCGATCATCGATGGGTGGTATCGCGGTGACGTCGTCGTGAATCTCGAGGAATTCGTTGAACTTCCGGGCGAACTGCTGGTGTTCGCGGGTCGTGTTGAGTTGAACGAAGTGGACGAACGAGTGCTGATACTTCTTGACTGCGGCGTTGATCAGGCGCTGTGTGGTCTTCTTGGCGGTCGCTTCGAAGTTGTTGTCGCGGTTGTTGATTCCGACGCTGATGATCACCGTATCCGGGCGATCTCGGCGCTCCGGTACAGCATCGATCAGGTCGGCGAGATGAGCTATCTTGCAGCCGGGGAAGCTCTCGATCTGGACGTCATCCGGACGGCGGCTTGATGTGATGTTACTCAGATTTGAGTCACCAATCACCAGAATGGGTCGCCGGGTTGGTGGCAGACTCCAATCCTGTTTCTTCCGACCCGTATTCGGATGACGGCGAACTTCCTGGGGCGCCATCGGTCTCGGTGTTGGCGTCGGACTTCGCGCTGGCAGTAGGCGCCCTGGTGACCTGTAATGAGACGGAGAGCTGGAAAGAGAAGAAGAGAGAGACGGCGTCGGACTGCTGGTTGGTGCGGTCGGCGTTCTCTGCGGCGGCGGCGGCGTCGGGTTTCGAGGCGGCGGCGTCGGACTTCTCGGTGGCGTCGGACTTCTTGGTGGCGGCGGCGGCGTCGGCATCGGACTTCTCGGTGGTGGCGCCATTCTGGTTGGTGGCGTCCTGGTGACATCCGCGTAGCTTCTCGGTGACCTGGAATCAGAAAAAGAAGGAGGCGCTGTGGGCGCGGCGGGCGCGGCTGCGGTTGGTGCAGGCGTCCTCGGCGTCGCGGGCTTTCGAATCTTCCGGCTCGGTCTCGGCGGCGGACGAATCTTCGGTTCCGTGGGTGCCTCCTGGTGGTGTGACCTGAAATGAGAAGGGGAAGAAGGTGGGTTAGATAGGACATTTCTGAGTTTGTCAGACAGAGCCTGACCGCGGAATTTCGACCGCAAATCCAGCGCGATGTTGAAAAGCCGGATCGTTCCGGGGCTCAGACGGGAGCCGAAATTCCTCCGGGCCCATGTCAGGGCGACATCCTGTGCTGATAGACAGTCCGGCAGAGGATCACCCATTAGCTGAACAAATGTGGCAGCGTAATGGATGGTCAGCTCTTTCGAAACTGTCTCCATCCAGACGTCCGCGGCAGCGTGCAGCTGCACCGTTACTGCTTCGGTGCAAGCCGCCGGCCGCAGGAACATCTTCAGATGGTCCTTCTTCCTCCGAATCGCTTTCGGACCAGAGCTCAACTGGGCAAGGTGGTGCGCCACTTGAAGAGCTCTATAGTAATTTTTCGGCGACATCCCGGGTTGCTGGTGTCGCTCAGGGCGTCCTCCGCCCTTGCTGGTCTTCTCAGCTGGTGGTCGTTTCTTCTTTCGAGTAGATCGCTCCATTGACAGATATTTCGGCGAGGTTGCCTTCGTCAGTGTCAGTGCAGGAATCATGGGTTAGGGTTAGGGTTAGGTTTAGAGATAGAGGTTAGGGGACCAAAGGGTTAGGGTTAGGGTTAGGGTTAGGGTTAGGTTTAGAGATAGAGGTTAGGGGACCAAACCGAAGGTTTGGAGACCCCACTAGTGCACGGGCAGCGGGTTATCCCTGTAAAAAAGTAGTGAGAGTTAATTGTTGTAGTGAGGCGGTCTACGGGACGTTCATGCCTCGGGGCGTGTTCGTGTCGAGTCGTCGTATCCAGTCTTGTTCGGCTGCTTCGCGGATCGGTCTCGTGGAGCCTGGTAGGTGTTGGAGACCGTACACCCGAAAGTGTTCGCGGGTGTGGTCGACTTGGTTGAAGTGGTCCGAGACTGGAGTCGAATTCTTCGTTCTGATGCGTGAGACGTGATGAGTGACGCGTTCTCGTAGAGACATTCCGGTTTGGCCGACGTACAGCATGTTGCACTTGGTGCATTCGATGCAGTATACAATTTCACGGGTCGCGCAATTAATTGTGCTGCGGATCGCGTGCATTTTGTTGTGGCTGCGGCAAACGGTTGTTTCTCGGACGAGTGGACACGTACGACATCTCGGTGTTCTGCATTTCTCGGTGCCTCGACGTCGGGTTGACGGAGTTCTTTGAGTAGACCTGGAAATAGAAGAATTGGAAACAACGGAAGTATTTCTGTTACGATGCGGTGAAGAGGGGACTCGGGGAGGGGGTGGCTCCGTGGGTTTGAGCTGCGACGAAGTTAGGAGATCTTTGAGACTCTTGTGCTTGGTGTAGGCGGTGACCGTGGTTACCTCGTCAGACCGGCCGGTGGCCGTAGCCAGTTCCGTAAATCTGGTTCGGATGTTACGGGCTAGGGTTCGGTTGGCTTCGGAGTGAGGTAAGATAAGCGGTAAACGCTTTTTCGGCGGTTCGTCGGCCCGTTGTTGTTCTCGTAGATCTCGTTCGGCGTGGTGCCGTAGAGCTTGGCTTTTGATGTGTCGCAGTTCGCGGTCTTTGTAGCCACGACCTCTGAGTACTTTAAGGACGGTTCCGGACGCTGCGTGTAAGTCCGAATCGTTATTGCAGATGCGCCGGAACCGGAGAATTTGACTTTTAACTATACCGGAAAATGTGTGTTTAGGGTGAAACGAGGATCGATGTAGTAATTGATGCGAATCGGTTGGTTTGAAGTAGACTTTGGTGTCTACTGTGCCACTTGTCTCGAATCGCGGGCCTTTGAAAGTGGTTACGTCCAGGAAGTTGACGCTGGTGTCGCTGATTTCGAACTTGAGTTTGATGGATCGGCTCACTGTTTGTAGGACGTCGATGAATTGCATCAACGTTTCGCGGCCGTGTTCCCAAACTATGTAGATGTCGTCGATGAACCGAGCGTATAGCGATGGTTGGAGTTCGCTTCTGGACAGACCTTCTTTTTCCCATTCGGCTACAAAGATATTGGCATAAGAAGGAGCAAAACGCTTACCCATTGCGGTACCTTTTACCTGTAAATATGTGTTTTCGTTAAAGTTAAAGTCATTTTTCTTCAGGCTGATTTCGAGTAGTTTCAGCAGCTCGGCATCCGGGCGTCCCGGGTTCGGGTTATCTCGGAGAGCTTGTCGGATGCTGGCGATACCCTCTTCGTGGGGGATGTTGGTGTAGAGCGAATCGATGTCCATGGTGACGAGTAACGCATCGGCGCTAAATTGTTTACCGGCCAAAATATCTAGAAAGTGGTTGGTATCTTTGACGTACGACGGGTGACCGCGGGCGATCGGCTGCAAATAGTAGTCGATCCATTCCGAAATTTCGTAGGTTTCGGAGCCGCAGTCGGAGACGATCGGTCTCCCCGGCGGTACGCGATCGGGTACCGTCCACTTCTCGCGTTCTTTATGGATTTTGGGAAGCAGATAGAACTGCCTCTGTTTCGGATTATCGGGCGGTAATAGATATTCGGCGGTTTTTAGCGGGATGATTTTTCGTCGAGCCATATTTTCGATGATTTCGCGAATTTCTTCCCCGGTCTGTTCGAAGATCGGTTGCTGCAGCGGCTGATAATACTCGAGATCGGCTAGTTGGCGCATGGCTTCGTGGACGTAGTCGTCGCGGTCCATGATAACCGTAGCGGAACCCTTATCGGCGGCTTTGATGACAATATTAGTGTTGTCACGCAGCTGCTGGAGGGCTTCGCGTTCCTGTTTAGTGAGGTTATCATTTACGCGACGCGTATCCCTGGTTTGTTGAGCCAATTCGTGCGCGTCGTTGCAGAACCCGGCGATTACTGGTTCTATTTCATCCGGAGCCCAACTGCTGGGCAGACGGAAACGCGGAGCCTCGCGGTCCGGTTTGTCTCGGAAGTGATGGTCGAGTTTCACTAGCCGGTTGAATCGGCACACTCCCTTGGTGCGCTCGGTCGCGGCGGCATCAGAACCGATTTTTGGAGTCGGGCAATAAGTGAGGCCCTTTCGGAGTAGCTGATGTTGCGCCGGACTTAGGCGGAGTGAACGTGTGAGGTTGACCACCGGGCTCCCGAGAGCGGTGACCGGATCGCGTCGCGCTTGGTTTGGTGCCGGTTCTTCGTGTTCGTCGGACCTGGAAATGGAAGAAATCAGAGAAGCATTGGTTAATTCCGGTTGATTTAACTCACCAATAGTGGACCCGTTGGTCTCACTAATACTTAGTTTAAACCACTGAGCCAGTGGTCCAGCAGGGTGTTAGCTGTACCACGGTTCCAGTGGATCCCGTCTCCAACAACTCTGAAGCGTCGATCATCGATGGGTGGTATCGCGGTGACGTCGTCGTGAATCTCGAGGAATTCGTTGAACTTCCGGGCGAACTGCTGGTGTTCGCGGGTCGTGTTCAGTTGAACGAAGTGGACGAACGAGTGCTGATACTTCTTGACTGCGGCGTTGATCAGGCGCTGTGTGGTCTTCTTGGCGGTCGCTTCGAAGTTGTTGTCGCGGTTGTTGATTCCGACGCTGATGATCACCGTATCCGGGCGATCTCGGCGCTCCGGTACAGCATCGATCAGGTCGGCGAGATGAGCTATCTTGCAGCCGGGGAAGCTCTCGATCTGGACGTCATCCGGACGGCGGCTTGATGTGATGTTACTCAGATTTGAGTCACCAATCACCAGAATGGGTCGCCGGGTTGGTGGCAGACTCCAATCCTGTTTCTTCCGACCCGTATTCGGATGACGGCGAACTTCCTGGGGCGCCATCGGTCTCGGTGTTGGCGTCGGACTTCGCGCTGGCAGTAGGCGCCCTGGTGACCTGTAATGAGACGGAGAGCTGGAAAGAGAAGAAGAGAGAGACGGCGTCGGACTGCTGGTTGGTGCGGTCGGCGTTCTCTGCGGCGGCGGCGGCGTCGGGTTTCGAGGCGGCGGCGTCGGACTTCTCGGTGGCGTCGTACTTCTTGGTGGCGGCGGCGGCGTCGGCATCGGACTTCTCGGTGGTGGCGCCATTCTGGTTGGTGGCGTCCTGGTGACATCCGCGTAGCTTCTCGGTGACCTGGAATCAGAAAAAGAAGGAGGCGCTGTGGGCGCGGCGGGCGCGGCTGCGGTTGGTGCAGGCGTCCTCGGCGTCGCGGGCTTTCGAATCTTCCGGCTCGGTCTCGGCGGCGGACGAATCTTCGGTTCCGTGGGTGCCTCCTGGTGGTGTGACCTGAAATGAGAAGGGGAAGAAGGTGGGTTAGATAGGACATTTCTGAGTTTGTCAGACAGAGCCTGACCGCGGAATTTCGACCGCAAATCCAGCGCGATGTTGAAAAGCCGGATCGTTCCGGGGCTTAGACGGGAGCCGAAATTCCTCCGGGCCCATGTCAGGGCGACATCCTGTGCTGATAGACAGTCCGGCAGAGGATCACCCATTAGCTGAACAAATGTGGCAGCGTAATGGATGGTCCGCTCTTTCGAAACTGTCTCCATCCAGACGTCCGCGGCAGCGTGCAGCTGCACCGTTACTGCTTCGGTGCAAGCCGCCGGCCGCAGGAACATCTTCAGATGGTCCTTCTTCCTCCGAATCGCTTTCGGACCAGAGCTCAACTGGGCAAGGTGGTGCGCCACTTGAAGAGCTCTATAGTAATTTTTCGGCGACATCCCGGGTTGCTGGTGTCGCTCAGGGCGTCCTCCGCCCTTGCTGGTCTTCTCAGCTGGTGGTCGTTTCTTCTTTCGAGTAGATCGCTCCATTGACAGATATTTCGGCGAGGTTGCCTTCGTCAGTGTCAGTGCAGGAATCATGCTGAACTAGGATTAGACACGGGTTTTTATACACGCAGCGCGCAACAAGTGAACAGTATTCGAGTTAGAAGTTAAGTGACCATATGAGACCTTGTGATCTAGACTAATTGTACTTCTGTGATCAAGCTAATAGACAAACTAGGGGTCTGACTAATTATGCCTTTGATCCAGAGTGACTAGAAAACAGCACTAATTATGGCCCTTGATCTAGCTGTTGAATAGTTTGCTTTGATGTATAGTTCTAAAGATCTAAAGAACGGCGTGTCTAATATAGAATTGAAAAGTTTATTTCGATATAACCTAATAAATACTCAAAGTGTTTTCTATAAAGAGAAATCTAGAATATGTATTATTAATATACGTGAACCGGAATGTTCGAAATATGTCCGAGTTCAGTTTCAAAATTGCTTAATTCCTAATTAGTTTAGACGCGTTAATTAGCGGTGCGCGGCCGAGGCGTATTCCGATATACGCGTGTATACTAAATAGTCGTAAATGGTGAAATCCGGTTCTTAGTTAATCAAGTTTTCTCCGTATTCTAAAGCTTTTAAGAGCGGATTTTGAAATATCTACGCGGTATTCTACCGAAAATTGGATGAATTAGACAGCGCGGCGTCGGCGATTTAGTAGGAAGTTATAACCCGTAAGATCTAAATTACTGAGTGAGCGCGGGTGGTTAATTAGCCCTAATTATGGGTGGCGAGTTTTGATAGAAATGTCTTACTAATACGTCTGTTTTAATTCTAAGTTCTTAAATATAATTCTATTAGATAAACTACGCTTATTTAGAGTTATTAGGATCGAGTAAAGCTATGTGAACTTGAACATGTGACAAATATATTCAGACCGGAGCGCGGGTATTCAGTAAATCGGTTTAAGCTTGCGTAGTTTGAGTGGTTCAAAAACACTATGATCTCTTCTTTAATCCGAAGGTTGAAATATATACGTGATATAAAACTCTTTTTGAATCGGGAATATTGGGCTGTGTTCTTTGAAAAAAACTGATGAGTTTGAAGGCGTCGTAACTGCGATTTTGTATAGAATTGAGTCGGATAATTAGTCAAGAGGCGCAGGTGGCCGATCGGTCACTAATTATGAGTGACTTGTAAACAGTGATTGATGTCCGTGGACTATTATTTATCCTATAAACTTCTTATACTTCTACAACCTATAGTGCGGTTTTTGAATATAGCTACTAATACTTTTGAGCGATCTCATTAGAATTGTTATCCGAAAATAAACTGTCTGTTTTAGAGAAATTTGAAACTTGACACCCGGATCTATATAGAGTATGCTCCAAGAGTTGGCGCGTGGGTACGATAATAGTTAATTAGGACGTAGCGGGTTAGGTCCCCGACCGAACGTTATAGATTAAACGGAGGTTAATTAGGGTGCCGCGGGTTCGAGTCCCGACCAGGCGCCGTTTAGTAATTGAATAGTTCTTTTCAAATGTTTTTTACCTATTCTGGATTCCTTTTAATTCCGAATCTTTGACGGATACAATAGTACTTTTCAGATGTTTCTACGATATAATCTTAGTGCCGACGCATATTTTCAAAATAAATAAGAGCGGTGGACCGGTTACCGGTATCTAACGCGGGGCACCGGCAACCCGTCAGTACTAGCGGTTAATTTCGGAGCGGCGGGTACGGTTCCCGAGTATTCTCCGGAGCTTAATTCGGGTGCCGCGGGTTCGAATCCCGATCAGGCGCGCCGTTTTTAGTAATTGAGTATATTCTTACCTATTCTAGATTCCCTTTCTTTCTAAATTTATAATAGATTAATTAACACTTTTCGTGTGTTTCTATGATATAATCTCAGTGCTGACGCATATTTTCGAAATAGATAATAGCGGTGGACTGGTTACCGGTTTCTATCGTCCTGGGACAGGCAACCAGTCTGTACTAGCGGTTAGGGTTCGGTTCCCGATATCGCGCTTTTGTTTATTTTTCTAACTGTTTCTGATATTTGGTCTGTCTTCTTACTTACTGAATTTCGATTGAGTTTTCAAAGTAAAGCAGAGAGAACTAATTAAAAGATAAAAGGTTGATGATTCCTGTGGAGCTTGTGATCTTGGAGTTTGTTTTGTACTCTGTCTCTGAGCGGGTTTCTGCTTCAGGCGACGGAGGATGATTCTGCAAATAGATTGATGATTAATAATTAATCAGTTAAGATAATTTACGAGGGAAACCTGGCACGGGCTAAGGTTAGGTTTAGAGATAGAGGTTAGGGGACCAAACCGAAGGTTTGGAGACCCCACTAGTGCACGGGCAGCGGGTTATCCCTGTAAAAAAGTAGTGAGAGTTAATTGTTGTAGTGAGGCGGTCTACGGGACGTTCATGCCTCGGGGCGTGTTCGTGTCGAGTCGTCGTATCCAGTCTTGTTCGGCTGCTTCGCGGATCGGTCTCGTGGAGCCTGGTAGGTGTTGGAGACCGTACACCCGAAAGTGTTCGCGGGTGTGGTCGACTTGGTTGAAGTGGTCCGAGACTGGAGTCGAATTCTTCGTTCTGATGCGTGAGACGTGATGAGTGACGCGTTCTCGTAGAGACATTCCGGTTTGGCCGACGTACAGCATGTTGCACTTGGTGCATTCGATGCAGTATACAATTTCACGGGTCGCGCAATTAATTGTGCTGCGGATCGCGTGCATTTTGTTGTGGCTGCGGCAAACGGTTGTTTCTCGGACGAGTGGACACGTACGACATCTCGGTGTTCTGCATTTCTCGGTGCCTCGACGTCGGGTTGACGGAGTTCTTTGAGTAGACCTGGAAATAGAAGAATTGGAAACAACGGAAGTATTTCTGTTACGATGCGGTGAAGAGGGGACTCGGGGAGGGGGTGGCTCCGTGGGTTTGAGCTGCGACGAAGTTAGGAGATCTTTGAGACTCTTGTGCTTGGTGTAGGCGGTGACCGTGGTTACCTCGTCAGACCGGCCGGTGGCCGTAGCCAGTTCCGTAAATCTGGTTCGGATGTTACGGGCTAGGGTTCGGTTGGCTTCGGAGTGAGGTAAGATAAGCGGTAAACGCTTTTTCGGCGGTTCGTCGGCCCGTTGTTGTTCTCGTAGATCTCGTTCGGCGTGGTGCCGTAGAGCTTGGCTTTTGATGTGTCGCAGTTCGCGGTCTTTGTAGCCACGACCTCTGAGTACTTTAAGGACGGTTCCGGACGCTGCGTGTAAGTCCGAATCGTTATTGCAGATGCGCCGGAACCGGAGAATTTGACTTTTAACTATACCGGAAAATGTGTGTTTAGGGTGAAACGAGGATCGATGTAGTAATTGATGCGAATCGGTTGGTTTGAAGTAGACTTTGGTGTCTACTGTGCCACTTGTCTCGAATCGCGGGCCTTTGAAAGTGGTTACGTCCAGGAAGTTGACGCTGGTGTCGCTGATTTCGAACTTGAGTTTGATGGATCGGCTCACTGTTTGTAGGACGTCGATGAATTGCATCAACGTTTCGCGGCCGTGTTCCCAAACTATGTAGATGTCGTCGATGAACCGAGCGTATAGCGATGGTTGGAGTTCGCTTCTGGACAGACCTTCTTTTTCCCATTCGGCTACAAAGATATTGGCATAAGAAGGAGCAAAACGCTTACCCATTGCGGTACCTTTTACCTGTAAATATGTGTTTTCGTTAAAGTTAAAGTCATTTTTCTTCAGGCTGATTTCGAGTAGTTTCAGCAGCTCGGCATCCGGGCGTCCCGGGTTCGGGTTATCTCGGAGAGCTTGTCGGATGCTGGCGATACCCTCTTCGTGGGGGATGTTGGTGTAGAGCGAATCGATGTCCATGGTGACGAGTAACGCATCGGCGCTAAATTGTTTACCGGCCAAAATATCTAGAAAGTGGTTGGTATCTTTGACGTACGACGGGTGACCGCGGGCGATCGGCTGCAAATAGTAGTCGATCCATTCCGAAATTTCGTAGGTTTCGGAGCCGCAGTCGGAGACGATCGGTCTCCCCGGCGGTACGCGATCGGGTACCGTCCACTTCTCGCGTTCTTTATGGATTTTGGGAAGCAGATAGAACTGCCTCTGTTTCGGATTATCGGGCGGTAATAGATATTCGGCGGTTTTTAGCGGGATGATTTTTCGTCGAGCCATATTTTCGATGATTTCGCGAATTTCTTCCCCGGTCTGTTCGAAGATCGGTTGCTGCAGCGGCTGATAATACTCGAGATCGGCTAGTTGGCGCATGGCTTCGTGGACGTAGTCGTCGCGGTCCATGATAACCGTAGCGGAACCCTTATCGGCGGCTTTGATGACAATATTAGTGTTGTCACGCAGCTGCTGGAGGGCTTCGCGTTCCTGTTTAGTGAGGTTATCATTTACGCGACGCGTATCCCTGGTTTGTTGAGCCAATTCGTGCGCGTCGTTGCAGAACCCGGCGATTACTGGTTCTATTTCATCCGGAGCCCAACTGCTGGGCAGACGGAAACGCGGAGCCTCGCGGTCCGGTTTGTCTCGGAAGTGATGGTCGAGTTTCACTAGCCGGTTGAATCGGCACACTCCCTTGGTGCGCTCGGTCGCGGCGGCATCAGAACCGATTTTTGGAGTCGGGCAATAAGTGAGGCCCTTTCGGAGTAGCTGATGTTGCGCCGGACTTAGGCGGAGTGAACGTGTGAGGTTGACCACCGGGCTCCCGAGAGCGGTGACCGGATCGCGTCGCGCTTGGTTTGGTGCCGGTTCTTCGTGTTCGTCGGACCTGGAAATGGAAGAAATCAGAGAAGCATTGGTTAATTCCGGTTGATTTAACTCACCAATAGTGGACCCGTTGGTCTCACTAATACTTAGTTTAAACCACTGAGCCAGTGGTCCAGCAGGGTGTTAGCTGTACCACGGTTCCAGTGGATCCCGTCTCCAACAACTCTGAAGCGTCGATCATCGATGGGTGGTATCGCGGTGACGTCGTCGTGAATCTCGAGGAATTCGTTGAACTTCCGGGCGAACTGCTGGTGTTCGCGGGTCGTGTTCAGTTGAACGAAGTGGACGAACGAGTGCTGATACTTCTTGACTGCGGCGTTGATCAGGCGCTGTGTGGTCTTCTTGGCGGTCGCTTCGAAGTTGTTGTCGCGGTTGTTGATTCCGACGCTGATGATCACCGTATCCGGGCGATCTCGGCGCTCCGGTACAGCATCGATCAGGTCGGCGAGATGAGCTATCTTGCAGCCGGGGAAGCTCTCGATCTGGACGTCATCCGGACGGCGGCTTGATGTGATGTTACTCAGATTTGAGTCACCAATCACCAGAATGGGTCGCCGGGTTGGTGGCAGACTCCAATCCTGTTTCTTCCGACCCGTATTCGGATGACGGCGAACTTCCTGGGGCGCCATCGGTCTCGGTGTTGGCGTCGGACTTCGCGCTGGCAGTAGGCGCCCTGGTGACCTGTAATGAGACGGAGAGCTGGAAAGAGAAGAAGAGAGAGACGGCGTCGGACTGCTGGTTGGTGCGGTCGGCGTTCTCTGCGGCGGCGGCGGCGTCGGGTTTCGAGGCGGCGGCGTCGGACTTCTCGGTGGCGTCGTACTTCTTGGTGGCGGCGGCGGCGTCGGCATCGGACTTCTCGGTGGTGGCGCCATTCTGGTTGGTGGCGTCCTGGTGACATCCGCGTAGCTTCTCGGTGACCTGGAATCAGAAAAAGAAGGAGGCGCTGTGGGCGCGGCGGGCGCGGCTGCGGTTGGTGCAGGCGTCCTCGGCGTCGCGGGCTTTCGAATCTTCCGGCTCGGTCTCGGCGGCGGACGAATCTTCGGTTCCGTGGGTGCCTCCTGGTGGTGTGACCTGAAATGAGAAGGGGAAGAAGGTGGGTTAGATAGGACATTTCTGAGTTTGTCAGACAGAGCCTGACCGCGGAATTTCGACCGCAAATCCAGCGCGATGTTGAAAAGCCGGATCGTTCCGGGGCTTAGACGGGAGCCGAAATTCCTCCGGGCCCATGTCAGGGCGACATCCTGTGCTGATAGACAGTCCGGCAGAGGATCACCCATTAGCTGAACAAATGTGGCAGCGTAATGGATGGTCAGCTCTTTCGAAACTGTCTCCATCCAGACGTCCGCGGCAGCGTGCAGCTGCACCGTTACTGCTTCGGTGCAAGCCGCCGCGGACCGACGATTGCTCTCGGTTTCACCTCTATCTCCGTGCTTTCCTGGCACTGGTCGGGGTTAGGTTTAGAGGTATAGGTTAGGGGAACCAATCAGAGTATCAATTAATGTTTTTGTGTTCTTCAGATTAACCCACCACAATTAATCGAGAGTAATTAACTGATATCTTTTCAGAACCCCACTGTGACACTGGCAGCGGGAAAGCCGGCTAACTCCACCTGCCGGAAGGTATTAGAGTTAGGGATACCGAAAAGCAATCCACCACCTAGACCGGGACTCGAACACCGGACCTTTCGTTTGCCGGACGACTGCTCTACCGATTGAGCTACCTGGGCGGACCGACGATTGCTCTCGGTTTCACCTCTATCTCCGTGCTTTCCTGGCACTGGTCGGGGTTAGGTTTAGAGGTATAGGTTAGGGGAACCAATCAGAGTATCAATTAATGTTTTTGTGTTCTTCAGATTAACCCACCACAATTAATCGAGAGTAATTAACTGATATCTTTTCAGAACCCCACTGTGACACTGGCAGCGGGAAAGCCGGCTAACTCCACCTGCCGGAAGGTATTAGAGTTAGGGATACCGAAAAGCAATCCACCACCTAGACCGGGACTCGAACACCGGACCTTTCGTTTGCCGGACGACTGCTCTACCGATTGAGCTACCTGGGCGGACCGACGATTGCTCTCGGTTTCACCTCTATCTCCGTGCTTTCCTGGCACTGGTCGGGGTTAGGTTTAGAGGTATAGGTTAGGGGAACCAATCAGAGTATCAATTAATGTTTTTGTGTTCTTCAGATTAACCCACCACAATTAATCGAGAGTAATTAACTGATATCTTTTCAGAACCCCACTGTGACACTGGCAGCGGGAAAGCCGGCTAACTCCACCTGCCGGAAGGTATTAGAGTTAGGGATACCGAAAAGCAATCCACCACCTAGACCGGGACTCGAACACCGGACCTTTCGTTTGCCGGACGACTGCTCTACCGATTGAGCTACCTGGGCGGACCGACGATTGCTCTCGGTTTCACCTCTATCTCCGTGCTTTCCTGGCACTGGTCGGGGTTAGGTTTAGAGGTATAGGTTAGGGGAACCAATCAGAGTATCAATTAATGTTTTTGTGTTCTTCAGATTAACCCACCACAATTAATCGAGAGTAATTAACTGATATCTTTTCAGAACCCCACTGTGACACTGGCAGCGGGAAAGCCGGCTAACTCCACCTGCCGGAAGGTATTAGAGTTAGGGATACCGAAAAGCAATCCACCACCTAGACCGGGACTCGAACACCGGACCTTTCGTTTGCCGGACGACTGCTCTACCGATTGAGCTACCTGGGCGGACCGACGATTGCTCTCGGTTTCACCTCTATCTCCGTGCTTTCCTGGCACTGGTCGGGGTTAGGTTTAGAGGTATAGGTTAGGGGAACCAATCAGAGTATCAATTAATGTTTTTGTGTTCTTCAGATTAACCCACCACAATTAATCGAGAGTAATTAACTGATATCTTTTCAGAACCCCACTGTGACACTGGCAGCGGGAAAGCCGGCTAACTCCACCTGCCGGAAGGTATTAGAGTTAGGGATACCGAAAAGCAATCCACCACCTAGACCGGGACTCGAACACCGGACCTTTCGTTTGCCGGACGACTGCTCTACCGATTGAGCTACCTGGGCGGACCGACGATTGCTCTCGGTTTCACCTCTATCTCCGTGCTTTCCTGGCACTGGTCGGGGTTAGGTTTAGAGGTATAGGTTAGGGGAACCAATCAGAGTATCAATTAATGTTTTTGTGTTCTTCAGATTAACCCACCACAATTAATCGAGAGTAATTAACTGATATCTTTTCAGAACCCCACTGTGACACTGGCAGCGGGAAAGCCGGCTAACTCCACCTGCCGGAAGGTATTAGAGTTAGGGATACCGAAAAGCAATCCACCACCTAGACCGGGACTCGAACACCGGACCTTTCGTTTGCCGGACGACTGCTCTACCGATTGAGCTACCTGGGCGGACCGACGATTGCTCTCGGTTTCACCTCTATCTCCGTGCTTTCCTGGCACTGGTCGGGGTTAGGTTTAGAGGTATAGGTTAGGGGAACCAATCAGAGTATCAATTAATGTTTTTGTGTTCTTCAGATTAACCCACCACAATTAATCGAGAGTAATTAACTGATATCTTTTCAGAACCCCACTGTGACACTGGCAGCGGGAAAGCCGGCTAACTCCACCTGCCGGAAGGTATTAGAGTTAGGGATACCGAAAAGCAATCCACCACCTAGACCGGGACTCGAACACCGGACCTTTCGTTTGCCGGACGACTGCTCTACCGATTGAGCTACCTGGGCGGACCGACGATTGCTCTCGGTTTCACCTCTATCTCCGTGCTTTCCTGGCACTGGTCGGGGTTAGGTTTAGAGGTATAGGTTAGGGGAACCAATCAGAGTATCAATTAATGTTTTTGTGTTCTTCAGATTAACCCACCACAATTAATCGAGAGTAATTAACTGATATCTTTTCAGAACCCCACTGTGACACTGGCAGCGGGAAAGCCGGCTAACTCCACCTGCCGGAAGGTATTAGAGTTAGGGATACCGAAAAGCAATCCACCACCTAGACCGGGACTCGAACACCGGACCTTTCGTTTGCCGGACGACTGCTCTACCGATTGAGCTACCTGGGCGGACCGACGATTGCTCTCGGTTTCACCTCTATCTCCGTGCTTTCCTGGCACTGGTCGGGGTTAGGTTTAGAGGTATAGGTTAGGGGAACCAATCAGAGTATCAATTAATGTTTTTGTGTTCTTCAGATTAACCCACCACAATTAATCGAGAGTAATTAACTGATATCTTTTCAGAACCCCACTGTGACACTGGCAGCGGGAAAGCCGGCTAACTCCACCTGCCGGAAGGTATTAGAGTTAGGGATACCGAAAAGCAATCCACCACCTAGACCGGGACTCGAACACCGGACCTTTCGTTTGCCGGACGACTGCTCTACCGATTGAGCTACCTGGGCGGACCGACGATTGCTCTCGGTTTCACCTCTATCTCCGTGCTTTCCTGGCACTGGTCGGGGTTAGGTTTAGAGGTATAGGTTAGGGGAACCAATCAGAGTATCAATTAATGTTTTTGTGTTCTTCAGATTAACCCACCACAATTAATCGAGAGTAATTAACTGATATCTTTTCAGAACCCCACTGTGACACTGGCAGCGGGAAAGCCGGCTAACTCCACCTGCCGGAAGGTATTAGAGTTAGGGATACCGAAAAGCAATCCACCACCTAGACCGGGACTCGAACACCGGACCTTTCGTTTGCCGGACGACTGCTCTACCGATTGAGCTACCTGGGCGGACCGACGATTGCTCTCGGTTTCACCTCTATCTCCGTGCTTTCCTGGCACTGGTCGGGGTTAGGTTTAGAGGTATAGGTTAGGGGAACCAATCAGAGTATCAATTAATGTTTTTGTGTTCTTCAGATTAACCCACCACAATTAATCGAGAGTAATTAACTGATATCTTTTCAGAACCCCACTGTGACACTGGCAGCGGGAAAGCCGGCTAACTCCACCTGCCGGAAGGTATTAGAGTTAGGGATACCGAAAAGCAATCCACCACCTAGACCGGGACTCGAACACCGGACCTTTCGTTTGCCGGACGACTGCTCTACCGATTGAGCTACCTGGGCGGACCGACGATTGCTCTCGGTTTCACCTCTATCTCCGTGCTTTCCTGGCACTGGTCGGGGTTAGGTTTAGAGGTATAGGTTAGGGGAACCAATCAGAGTATCAATTAATGTTTTTGTGTTCTTCAGATTAACCCACCACAATTAATCGAGAGTAATTAACTGATATCTTTTCAGAACCCCACTGTGACACTGGCAGCGGGAAAGCCGGCTAACTCCACCTGCCGGAAGGTATTAGAGTTAGGGATACCGAAAAGCAATCCACCACCTAGACCGGGACTCGAACACCGGACCTTTCGTTTGCCGGACGACTGCTCTACCGATTGAGCTACCTGGGCGGACCGACGATTGCTCTCGGTTTCACCTCTATCTCCGTGCTTTCCTGGCACTGGTCGGGGTTAGGTTTAGAGGTATAGGTTAGGGGAACCAATCAGAGTATCAATTAATGTTTTTGTGTTCTTCAGATTAACCCACCACAATTAATCGAGAGTAATTAACTGATATCTTTTCAGAACCCCACTGTGACACTGGCAGCGGGAAAGCCGGCTAACTCCACCTGCCGGAAGGTATTAGAGTTAGGGATACCGAAAAGCAATCCACCACCTAGACCGGGACTCGAACACCGGACCTTTCGTTTGCCGGACGACTGCTCTACCGATTGAGCTACCTGGGCGGACCGACGATTGCTCTCGGTTTCACCTCTATCTCCGTGCTTTCCTGGCACTGGTCGGGGTTAGGTTTAGAGGTATAGGTTAGGGGAACCAATCAGAGTATCAATTAATGTTTTTGTGTTCTTCAGATTAACCCACCACAATTAATCGAGAGTAATTAACTGATATCTTTTCAGAACCCCACTGTGACACTGGCAGCGGGAAAGCCGGCTAACTCCACCTGCCGGAAGGTATTAGAGTTAGGGATACCGAAAAGCAATCCACCACCTAGACCGGGACTCGAACACCGGACCTTTCGTTTGCCGGACGACTGCTCTACCGATTGAGCTACCTGGGCGGACCGACGATTGCTCTCGGTTTCACCTCTATCTCCGTGCTTTCCTGGCACTGGTCGGGGTTAGGTTTAGAGGTATAGGTTAGGGGAACCAATCAGAGTATCAATTAATGTTTTGTGTTCTTCAGATTAACCCACCACAATTAATCGAGAGTAATTAACTGATATCTTTTCAGAACCCCACTGTGACACTGGCAGCGGGAAAGCCGGCTAACTCCACCTGCCGGAAGGTATTAGAGTTAGGGATACCGAAAAGCAATCCACCACCTAGACCGGGACTCGAACACCGGACCTTTCGTTTGCCGGACGACTGCTCTACCGATTGAGCTACCTGGGCGGACCGACGATTGCTCTCGGTTTCACCTCTATCTCCGTGCTTTCCTGGCACTGGTCGGGGTTAGGTTTAGAGGTATAGGTTAGGGGAACCAATCAGAGTATCAATTAATGTTTTTGTGTTCTTCAGATTAACCCACCACAATTAATCGAGAGTAATTAACTGATATCTTTTCAGAACCCCACTGTGACACTGGCAGCGGGAAAGCCGGCTAACTCCACCTGCCGGAAGGTATTAGAGTTAGGGATACCGAAAAGCAATCCACCACCTAGACCGGGACTCGAACACCGGACCTTTCGTTTGCCGGACGACTGCTCTACCGATTGAGCTACCTGGGCGGACCGACGATTGCTCTCGGTTTCACCTCTATCTCCGTGCTTTCCTGGCACTGGTCGGGGTTAGGTTTAGAGGTATAGGTTAGGGGAACCAATCAGAGTATCAATTAATGTTTTTGTGTTCTTCAGATTAACCCACCACAATTAATCGAGAGTAATTAACTGATATCTTTTCAGAACCCCACTGTGACACTGGCAGCGGGAAAGCCGGCTAACTCCACCTGCCGGAAGGTATTAGAGTTAGGGATACCGAAAAGCAATCCACCACCTAGACCGGGACTCGAACACCGGACCTTTCGTTTGCCGGACGACTGCTCTACCGATTGAGCTACCTGGGCGGACCGACGATTGCTCTCGGTTTCACCTCTATCTCCGTGCTTTCCTGGCACTGGTCGGGGTTAGGTTTAGAGGTATAGGTTAGGGGAACCAATCAGAGTATCAATTAATGTTTTTGTGTTCTTCAGATTAACCCACCACAATTAATCGAGAGTAATTAACTGATATCTTTTCAGAACCCCACTGTGACACTGGCAGCGGGAAAGCCGGCTAACTCCACCTGCCGGAAGGTATTAGAGTTAGGGATACCGAAAAGCAATCCACCACCTAGACCGGGACTCGAACACCGGACCTTTCGTTTGCCGGACGACTGCTCTACCGATTGAGCTACCTGGGCGGACCGACGATTGCTCTCGGTTTCACCTCTATCTCCGTGCTTTCCTGGCACTGGTCGGGGTTAGGTTTAGAGGTATAGGTTAGGGGAACCAATCAGAGTATCAATTAATGTTTTTGTGTTCTTCAGATTAACCCACCACAATTAATCGAGAGTAATTAACTGATATCTTTTCAGAACCCCACTGTGACACTGGCAGCGGGAAAGCCGGCTAACTCCACCTGCCGGAAGGTATTAGAGTTAGGGATACCGAAAAGCAATCCACCACCTAGACCGGGACTCGAACACCGGACCTTTCGTTTGCCGGACGACTGCTCTACCGATTGAGCTACCTGGGCGGACCGACGATTGCTCTCGGTTTCACCTCTATCTCCGTGCTTTCCTGGCACTGGTCGGGGTTAGGTTTAGAGGTATAGGTTAGGGGAACCAATCAGAGTATCAATTAATGTTTTTGTGTTCTTCAGATTAACCCACCACAATTAATCGAGAGTAATTAACTGATATCTTTTCAGAACCCCACTGTGACACTGGCAGCGGGAAAGCCGGCTAACTCCACCTGCCGGAAGGTATTAGAGTTAGGGATACCGAAAAGCAATCCACCACCTAGACCGGGACTCGAACACCGGACCTTTCGTTTGCCGGACGACTGCTCTACCGATTGAGCTACCTGGGCGGACCGACGATTGCTCTCGGTTTCACCTCTATCTCCGTGCTTTCCTGGCACTGGTCGGGGTTAGGTTTAGAGGTATAGGTTAGGGGAACCAATCAGAGTATCAATTAATGTTTTTGTGTTCTTCAGATTAACCCACCACAATTAATCGAGAGTAATTAACTGATATCTTTTCAGAACCCCACTGTGACACTGGCAGCGGGAAAGCCGGCTAACTCCACCTGCCGGAAGGTATTAGAGTTAGGGATACCGAAAAGCAATCCACCACCTAGACCGGGACTCGAACACCGGACCTTTCGTTTGCCGGACGACTGCTCTACCGATTGAGCTACCTGGGCGGACCGACGATTGCTCTCGGTTTCACCTCTATCTCCGTGCTTTCCTGGCACTGGTCGGGGTTAGGTTTAGAGGTATAGGTTAGGGGAACCAATCAGAGTATCAATTAATGTTTTTGTGTTCTTCAGATTAACCCACCACAATTAATCGAGAGTAATTAACTGATATCTTTTCAGAACCCCACTGTGACACTGGCAGCGGGAAAGCCGGCTAACTCCACCTGCCGGAAGGTATTAGAGTTAGGGATACCGAAAAGCAATCCACCACCTAGACCGGGACTCGAACACCGGACCTTTCGTTTGCCGGACGACTGCTCTACCGATTGAGCTACCTGGGCGGACCGACGATTGCTCTCGGTTTCACCTCTATCTCCGTGCTTTCCTGGCACTGGTCGGGGTTAGGTTTAGAGGTATAGGTTAGGGGAACCAATCAGAGTATCAATTAATGTTTTTGTGTTCTTCAGATTAACCCACCACAATTAATCGAGAGTAATTAACTGATATCTTTTCAGAACCCCACTGTGACACTGGCAGCGGGAAAGCCGGCTAACTCCACCTGCCGGAAGGTATTAGAGTTAGGGATACCGAAAAGCAATCCACCACCTAGACCGGGACTCGAACACCGGACCTTTCGTTTGCCGGACGACTGCTCTACCGATTGAGCTACCTGGGCGGACCGACGATTGCTCTCGGTTTCACCTCTATCTCCGTGCTTTTCCTGGCACTGGTCGGGGTTAGGTTTAGAGGTATAGGTTAGGGGAACCAATCAGAGTATCAATTAATGTTTTTGTGTTCTTCAGATTAACCCACCACAATTAATCGAGAGTAATTAACTGATATCTTTTCAGAACCCCACTGTGACACTGGCAGCGGGAAAGCCGGCTAACTCCACCTGCCGGAAGGTATTAGAGTTAGGGATACCGAAAAGCAATCCACCACCTAGACCGGGACTCGAACACCGGACCTTTCGTTTGCCGGACGACTGCTCTACCGATTGAGCTACCTGGGCGGACCGACGATTGCTCTCGGTTTCACCTCTATCTCCGTGCTTTCCTGGCACTGGTCGGGGTTAGGTTTAGAGGTATAGGTTAGGGGAACCAATCAGAGTATCAATTAATGTTTTTGTGTTCTTCAGATTAACCCACCACAATTAATCGAGAGTAATTAACTGATATCTTTTCAGAACCCCACTGTGACACTGGCAGCGGGAAAGCCGGCTAACTCCACCTGCCGGAAGGTATTAGAGTTAGGGATACCGAAAAGCAATCCACCACCTAGACCGGGGACTCGAACACCGGACCTTTCGTTTGCCGGACGACTGCTCTACCGATTGAGCTACCTGGGCGGACCGACGATTGCTCTCGGTTTCACCTCTATCTCCGTGCTTTCCTGGCACTGGTCGGGGTTAGGTTTAGAGGTATAGGTTAGGGGAACCAATCAGAGTATCAATTAATGTTTTTGTGTTCTTCAGATTAACCCACCACAATTAATCGAGAGTAATTAACTGATATCTTTTCAGAACCCACTGTGACACTGGCAGCGGGAAAGCCGGCTAACTCCACCTGCCGGAAGGTATTAGAGTTAGGGATACCGAAAAGCAATCCACCACCTAGACCGGGACTCGAACACCGGACCTTTCGTTTGCCGGACGACTGCTCTACCGATTGAGCTACCTGGGCGGACCGACGATTGCTCTCGGTTTCCCTCTATCTCCGTGCTTTCCTGGCACTGGTCGGGGTTAGGTTTAGAGGTATAGGTTAGGGGAACCAATCAGAGTATCAAT